>NC_056746.1:941849892-941930685 GCF_019279795.1 Protopterus annectens
CCGAATTTCGGTACTTTGAAATTAAAATTCCGAAGTCTTGAAATACCGGTAAACCAGAAGAGTGAAATTCAAAATCCCAAACTACGGAGATTTTGAATTAGTGCTTCTGGAGTTGTGGTGTGTGAATGGTAAGATGTGAGTTTGGGTATGTATGTATGTGTATGTCTGTTGGTTAGGGGCTTTAGGTGTCCGTCAGTGTGTGTTTTGACTGTGATGTGTGTGCGCGAGGGTGTGTATAATGTGTGGTAGTGAGTTGCTTGTGTGTCTGACTGTGCGATCTCAGAGATAGTATATATACGTGGGGGGGTGTGGGGTGCGCAGCCCACCCACATGGGGGGTGCAGGGAGGCTGGTCCCCCTGCTTATCTGTAGTGTAGGATATTATATTTGAGTTGGGGGGGGGAGGTGGTGTGTGTATGCTGTATCTGTAAGTGTAGCGTCAGGACTTTGAATTTCGCGGTTTTTGTGTTTGGTGTCTTCAGCTATATAATTTCGAAATATTGAAATTCGGGATTTCAGTATTTCAAAATTACATAGTGACTCATATATATATATATATATATACACACACACACACAAACATGCGTATATATATATATATATATATATATATATATATATATATATATATATATATATATATATATATCACACACACACACATACACATTTGGATTCACTTTTTAATCTCAAAATACTTGTTTGTCTTTTCCTGTTTAGGGGTCGCCACAGCGGAAGTCCGGTCTGCTAATGATTGGCAGTAGATTTTTAAGGTGCCGAGTTGCCAGCCCGACACCCAACCTTCAGCGAAGGCACGCCCATTCACGCATGTCTTTCGAACGCCACTCGACCACGGGGAGGACATGAAGACTCCACACAGAAGGCACTCCAGATGAGAATCGAACAGGAGAACCTCCCGCTGTGAGGCAACAACGCCACCGCTGTACCACTGCGGCTGAGCCCTCTAATTCTACACAGTTAGCACTGAAGAAATCGGTCACTAAACGCCATGTTAGAAGCAAAAGTGAACT
Source organism: Protopterus annectens (assembly GCF_019279795.1). Lineage (NCBI taxonomy): Eukaryota > Metazoa > Chordata > Ceratodontiformes > Protopteridae > Protopterus > Protopterus annectens. The sequence continues at coordinate 941,850,923 of NC_056746.1, forward strand.
GCTGGATGAGTAACAGATGCAGATACGGCAATAAGAAAAAAATACATAACTAGTGGGACTGCCGACAGAATAAAAGTCATGAAATGTACTGCTTTGTATGGATGTGACTCATGGACTGCTCAGCAGAAAGAGAATACACTGAAAGGGTCCACAGAATGGTGTGCCTGTTACCTCTCCTAATCTGAAGCAACAGAGACAGTCTATCAGATTTGTTAACTTTTCACAAAAATGGGATTTTATGTTAGTTGTGGCAGCCTTGTTAATATAAGGTGTAGTGCGGCTACTGTTACTTTTAAACACGATTTCGCTTTGCATAAAAAAAAAAAATTAACTAAATTTCTTTCAGCGATAATTTGCAAAGGACGGTCCAGTGGTAGCGTTGTTGCTCCACAGCAACAGGCTCCCCAGCTCAACTCTCGGCCCGGATGCCTTCCATGCGGAGTCTGCACGTCCTCCCCACGTTCGTGTAGGTTTCCTCTGGGTGCTCCATTTCCTCCCACCTTACAAAGAGATATGTTTGGAGCGTTTCTCCCTGGGCCTCCGCTGGAAATTGGCTTTGTTCCAAGTCAGACTTTCCCATTAAAGAAATGTTAAATAAAAAACAAACCGCAAAGACTGTACCACATGTACTTCAGAACAGAACCTATGATCAAATAAATACTTAAGCTCAGCTCCATTATATTTTTAAACTTCCTCAATGAGTAAATCTAGCTCACCAGAGATGAGTCTCGGATATGTCATGCAAGGCACTGCTGCACCACAAACAGATCAGATAGTCTCCTTTTAAAGAAGGAAGCTTCTGTCTCACTTTTCACTGATGAAAAATTATGCAGAAAGTACAGTTGTGTACACTTACCATAAATGTAGATGTTAGAGTGTATTCACTGGTGCAGTCATTACATTTGGACCATCTGCTTGCAGGTAGCCCCCAGTCGGCCCGACCAATAAAGTCCCGGCCCTTCCTCCATGATTAATCTCGAAATACTGAAATATCGAATTTCAGTATTGATACTATAAAACCAAAAAACCAAAAACCAAAACCTTGACACCCAAAACCACAAGAACACCTACCTCCGCACAACATAAAACACACACACCCTTGCTATAAAAGCAGGAGGGGAAAGCCCGCCTGCATCCCCCATGTGGGGGGCTGTGCCCCCCCACTTATATATACCAACTCTGAGGTCGCCCTAAACACCAACACGCGCACAAAACCTACCAACATACAATCCACACCCCCCTCGCACAAACATCACACAGATACAAACACCACCACTCTCAACACTAACACACACACTCACCTACGTACCCTAACCCACACCTAACACTCCCTGACACACAAACACTCCCCAAAACCCTTAAAAACACCACACTTACTTAAAAGTCCGTAAATACAGCGGGTTCGATATTCTGCAGTTTGGTACATCTGCAGATTCGACACTTTGGTCTTGAGATGCTTAAATTTGACATTTCAGTATTTCGAGATTCCTAAGTGTTTCCATGTGTGTGTGTGTATTATATATCTATATATATATATATATATATATATATATATATATATATATATATATATATATATATATATATACACATACACATAAATACATACATACACACACACACACATACATATCTATATATACACACACAGACAAGGGCAAGTCCGATAGGCTGCCAAAGACGCACAGTAATATGCAAACATTGTAGAGAAAAAGAAAAAATTCTGTGTATCGCCAAAATACGATTTAATAATCCATGAGTAAAATTGTACACAACAAATACAAAGACAGATGAGCGGTTTTGGGTATAAACTCTTCATCAGATCTATTAACAAACAGCAATGATTACTCTTGTATACAAAATATCATCCAATAAACGTTTAGTAAAATTCGCGCCAAAACAATCCAGGAAAAATTAAAGTTTTAAAATACCTATTACACTGGTTCAATTTTATCAATTTTATATGTTTCTAGGTGAAATATTTAAAAATTGTCCCTATTTTGGGGCCTTTGCCCCACTTTTATTAATGGCTCTGTCCAGATTTCTAGCTTTAAGATGTTGAGAGGTATGATGTCAAGTAAAAATCAACATACGTAATGTACATATAGATAAAACATTTTCGGTGTAACATGTAGGTAAATACTTTTACATATAAAAAATCATTGTATTTTGACTCGCAAAACCATAGGGGTTGCCTATTAGTTAACATCATACATTTCCTATGCGTATGACAAAGTCATTTACCAATCAAGTCTCGCACATCAACATTCAATCCAATTCCAGTCAGACCTGTATGAGCTCCACCAACGGCTCATAAAACCAGATATTTCTTCTCAACTTCTCTAAGAGCAAAACTGTGCTTCTGGAACTCCACAGAAAACTCACTAAGCACCCGACTGCCTCTGACTTGCACAACTGTACCACAAAACCAACCTCCCATCTTCAAATACCTAGATTTGCTCAGTCTCTTAACTGCCATTTCCACAGTTAAGGAAAGAGCAAACATTAACTTCCTCCTCTTCTGGAACAAAAGATATCTCCCCTTTTCTATTTCAGCCAGCCATCTGCAAAAAAGTTCTCTCTCTGCTACAATGTGGATTACACATTTTTGCATCTGCCTCTAAGAAAAATACACCCACAATCCAGATCATGTCTAACAGCATCTGACTATTCATTACAAATGCATCTGTAGATTCCCATAAAACAAAGATCCAACTTACTGGATACTAACACTTCAAACTACTCCAAGCTTCAAGCATTTACTCCCCTTGCAGCTGAACTTAGAGAAAACCTCCTCATACAACCCAAGACACTACTCACAAGCCACAACTCCTCTTAATATCCTAGAACTAAACTTCACAGCACTGCATACGCATTTCTCCTCCCAGGCATCTACTCCTTGGCAAGCTGTCCTAATCAACCTAAAGGAAATAAACACTTGCTCAAAATGCACCTCTTCATCCAAGCCAAATACTCCTGCCTCAACACAGGACGTATTACCCAACACAGTATCCCTCCTCTCCTTTCCACTTCTCTACTCTCAGAATTACTGAAGATTGACCCAGTTTAGAAATTGATATAAATGTTGTATCTTATCCTCTTTTTTGCCATATACATTTCTGTTTTTTTTTTTTTTTATGTGAAATGCTTTATAGTTCACCTGGGATAAGCCTGAAATTGGTCAGTATTAAATCAGTGTACTACCCTGGGAAACAAATAAATAAACCATTGAAGTCAAAGAAATGCTTTAGAAACTTTCAAAGATGATGAAGTAGCAGAGTTTAGGCCTTGATAGAAATGACAGAGAACTGCTAAATGAATCTTCACACTGCAGAATACCTGGAGCTCATATCAAAATTAATTTTTTTTATTTATCTTCTGTTGTCCGGGATAGTCCTACTAGACTACTAGCCTCTTTTCAGGGGAGACCCAATGTGGTATTTATATTACTAGGGAAAATTTGGCTAGGGCATTGGGGAACTTCCCATACTAATAACTGCTGTGAGCGGGACCCATTTTGGAGGAGCAGTTCCTGTTTCCATTCCAGGCACAGAGGTGGTCCCAAGAAACGGGGAGGCAATTTGAGTGAGAAAGAGATGAAGTGATAAAATAATGAAGGAGACAATAAATATCAAGACTAGAAAATGTGTGGAGGATACTGAGCAAATCTATAAAAAAAAAACTGTTTGATGGAGATGAATCAGAAAATGATGGCTGTACAATTACAACCCTCCAGTTGGGAAGATTGGGAGATGAAAGAAATGGTGTTGCAGAATGAGCCAGAAAAAAAGGACATATTTCCTGGGGGGGCATTGTGGAGAAAATACAAAAGCAGGATGCAGAGACTATCCTGAAGAAAAGTAGGGAGATTGATAAGAAAACATACGAAGAGAAAGTAAAAGAAGGCAAAAGTGGAGTAGCAGAAAAAATTTAAAAAATTATGTTGTAAGGATTGAAAGTAAAGAAAACAAAGAAATGGACAGGTATAAGAAGTGTGGGATAATTTAATAGCTCATTTGGGCATAAAAGCACATGAGGTAAGACTATTTATGCTTGTAAACAAAGACATTTTGTAACATATTTGAGACACACTCATTCTCAAAGAAAAATTTCAACTGAAAAAAAAAGACTGCAACCCATGGAATTTTAATCTGATAACAGTATTCAACAGGGGGGAACAAAAAGGTACAGTTGTGTACACTTACCATAAATGTAGATGTTAGAGTGTATTCACTGTTGCAGTCATTACACTTGGGTTATCCTGCTGGCAGGCTACCCTCAGTCGGCCTGAATTCCAAAGTCTAGGTCCGGTGTCGGTTGCTGTCGCCTCTTCCCTGACGTCAGTGCGCCAGGGGTATAAAAGATGCAGCAGACAGCATTTTTTTCAGTTTTTCTTGCTCCAGCTGTCAGGTGCCCCCATAAAGGTAGGCAAAAAATAAGCCAATAAAACACGCATGAACCAAAATATATTATACCTTCATCTACAAGCAAATACACCACAAAAGTTGTATAGATTAGAGAAGTGCAGATAAGTTCCAGCAAAGATAAGGGGGATGGTGGGTGGGCAACCTGGACTGCAACAGTGAATACACTCGAACATCTACATTTATGGTACGTATACACAACTGTACTATGTTCTTCGTGTTTCACTGTTGCAGTCATTACACTTGGATTGAATCCCAAAGCTATGGATTGAATCCCAAAAGCTATGGTTGGGAGGCTGGAGCTAAATAGCATTAGGAGTGGCTATGAGTCCCTGCAGAACTGCAGTGGCAAAGCCTGCCCTGGATTTTGAGTAGAGTGGCAAATGGTAGTGCTTTGTAAAGGTGTGCACTGAACTCCAGGTAGCAGCCTCTAAAATGTCTTTGGTTGGTACTCCCCTGAGGAAGGCTGCTGAAGTGGCTGCTGCTCTGGTTGAATGTGGCCTAATGCCCTTAGGCACTGGCTTGCCATGTTGTGAATAACAGAAACGAATGCAGTGGCCTATCCACTTTGAAATAGTCTGCCTTTCCTTGTGATCCTGCAGCATATGCCACTAGTAGTTGCTGTGTCTTTCTGAAAGCTTTGGTTCTATTTAAGTAGAAGCGTAGCTGTCTGTGTATGTCCAAAGAATGCAGAATTCTCTCCCCCTTATTCTGTGGCTAAAGCTGTGATGGATGTCATTTTGGAGGCCAGAAGGCCTAGTACCAGAAAATCTTACGCTGGAAAATGGAAGAGATTCTGTGCTTGGAACCAGGCACAAGGAATTGACACAGCTGTACCAAATATTCCAAGAAGAGGAGGCCTTAAGTTTTTGGCACCTCTGAGGTACTGCCTTAACAAGGGATGAGAAAAGATTGGTGGCTCTGTATTGTAATGAGCCGAAATAGCAGAGGCATGAATTTTAATTGATGAAAAGGATAGGCCTTTGTCCAGCATCTCAGTTAAGTATTGCAAAATCTGAGGAATATTTGGTACAGCTGTGTCAATTCCTTGTGCCTGGTTCCAAGCACAGAATCTCTTCCATTTTCCAGCGTAAGATTTTCTGGTACTAGGCCTTCTGGCCTCCAAAATGACATCCATCACAGCTTTAGTGAGAGGAGCATTTTGTATGACTACATTATCCGCCATGCTGCCAGATTTAAGGTCTTTAGTTGGCTGTGCAGGATCTGATTGTTTTGTTGGGATAGTAGATGAGGTATTTGAGGCAAGGTCCAAGCCGGCCATTGAGACAAGTTCCTTAGGACTGGATACCAGTACTGGCGGGGCCAGTATGGGGCAATCAGTATCATCATTGGCTTCTCTTGTCTGACCTTTAGGAGTACCTTGAGGAGGAGAAGCAGTGGAGGAAAGGCATATACTGCTAAGCTTTTCCAGCTGAAAGATAGGGCATCCACTTTCCATGCTTGTCTGTGATAAGTCCTTGTGCAGAATCTTTTCAATTGATTATTTTGAGGAGAAGCAAATAGATCTACGTCTGGGCTCCCCCATTTCTTTGTTATCATGATGAAGACTTGTGGATCTAGTTTCCACTCGTGGGGATCCATAAGATTTCTGCTTAAATCGTCTGCCACAGTATTTTGCTTTCCTGGCAGGAAATGAGCTTGAAGATGTACTTGGTAAGTCAAAGCTGTGTCCCACAGTGTCATGGCTAATCTGCAAAGGGGGTATGAGTGTGTGCCCCCCTGCTTGTTTATATACCACATGACCATGGTGTTGTCTGTCTTTATCAGTAATTGTCCTGGATGAAGTAAGTCCTTGAAGGATGTTAGGGCATTTTGAACAGCTAGCATCTCTCTTTCTGGTTGATATGTAGATGCATTTGTTTTGGTGTCCATATGTCCTGAATGCATCGTCCGCCATGTGGGCCCCCCAGGCATAATCTGATGCGTCTGTTGTTAAGGTTTGGCTGGCAGGGGGTAGAGTAAAGGTCAGTCCCATGTTTTGGTGACATGCCTTTGTCCACCATAGAAACTTCTGTTGTAGGCAGGGAATGAGAGCAATCATTGTTTCCAGACGGTGACAATGTTGACTCCATAAACTTTTTAGGTACCAATGAAGTTTCCTCATATGCAGTCTTGCATATGGAATCAGTAGGATGCAGGATGCCATGAAGCCCGAAGCCTGCAGAATTTGTCTTGCAGATAACTGGGTTTTTGTTGCCATACGTTTGAAGTAAGTAGTCAGTTGCCTTTGCTTGTCTGGCGTGAGGTAAGCCATCTGGGCAGTTGTATTCAAGCTTGCACCCAGGAATGTTATCTTTTGAGAGGGTACCAGTTGTGATTTCTTTTTTGTTTATTGTGTACCCTAGACATGTTAGAAGCCTTTTCACAAACGCCAGGTGTTGAAGAAGAATGTCCTTGCTCTCTGCTTGAATGAGACAGTCGTCCAAGTAAGGATACATTTGAATACTTCTTTGTCTGCAAAATGCAATTACTGGTGCCAGGCACTTTGTAAAGACCCTGGGTGCAGTAGATAAGCCAAAGGGCAATGCAGAGAATTGGTAATGCATTAAGCCAGCCTTAAAACAGAGGCATCTTCTGCACGATTCCCTTATTGGAACATGCAGGTATGCCTCTTTTAGGTCTAATGTCACCAGCCAAGCATTCTTGCCCAGCATGGGCAGAAGCTGCTGCAAAGTCAGCATTTTGAATTTTGGATTGTCCAGGTATGTGTTCAAAATCAATAAATCCAATATTGGCCGCCAGGCCTTGTACATTCTGGGTACCAAGAACAGTCGAGTAAAAACTGTGTCCTTTTTCCTGTTCTGGCACTGGCTGAATGGTCCCCATATCCATGAGGGACATAACCTGCTTCTGTGCCTCTGCCCATTGACTTTTTGGCAGATCTGGTCAACCGTTTGCCATTGGCAGAGTATGGAAATTGAATCTGTATCCCTGTGATACTACGTTTAGCACCCACTTGTCCTGGGGTACTAACTGCCAATTTTAAGCAAAAAGTGCTAATTTTCCCCCTAAGGATGCTGCCAAAAGATAAGTGCTTGGTGCAGGTAGAGAGACGTCATTGGGACTGTTTTCTGCAGGTTTGCGCTTTATCTCCTCCAGATTTGGAGGTAGAAGCGCCCCACTGCTTTGACTTGTATGAATCTTGCGCCTGGTATCTGGAACTCTTAGGGCGTCTGGATTTGCCCCTTTGAGCTCTGTCTGACAGAGGAAAGGACCAATTTTTTGTAGGCCAGTGTCTACTGAATCTTGGTGGCTGCACCTGTAAGAAGTCTTTTACAGTTTGCATAGACTTAGCTTTGTCTTCCATTTTCTTTACAACCTCTTCTGCCTTAATACCAAACAGAGTATCATGCTGTAAAGGTGCATCTAGCAATTTAGCTTTAACATGATCAGGCAAATTTTGTTCCTTTAACCAGGCATGCCTCCTAATCACAGATCCAGTAACTGCGGCCCTGCAGAAGGCCTCTAAGGAATCAAAACCACATTGCAAAGTATACTTTCCAACCTGTTCAGCTGCATGCAATAATACCTGCAATTCTTTATTTTCTGCACATTCAGAAATCAACATAATTTTCTGTTTCAGCAATCCCATAACATGTTGTTTATACTTGAGCATATGAAATTGACAGTTTAAGGCCCTAATTGCCAAGGTAGCACATGTATAAACCTTTTTTCCCCCATCTATCCAGTGCCCTTGAATCTCTGTCAGAGGGGGTAGGACTTTTTGCTGTTGAGGCCTTAACTCCCTTTGGACCTTGTGAAATAGTTTCAGAATCAGCAGCAGGGTTTCTAAATAAAAATGTATGCGAGTCAGGGACCCTGTAATATCTGTCAGGCTTGCTGGGAGCTGGAGGTAAGGAGTCAGGGGTCAAGCTTGACTCTGAAAACACATCATCCACAATGTCTAAAACAGGGGGAATGGCTAAAGTCCTGTGCTGAGGGAGAAGGAGGAAATCCCTGAGCCTCTTTTTTGATTCTGAGAAATCTTGACACTCCCAGTGAAAATGCTCCCTCAAAGTATGCAAGATTTCTCCAAATTAATAATCCTCAAGAGGTGATGCAGATGGTATAGACTTCTCTGCATCTGAATCCTCATAGTGAGGTATAGATAATTCCTGATCAGAAGAAATAGAAACCTGATCTGAAGATTCATAATCAGTGTCTTGCCTAGGCCTCTTATTTGGAGGGGGATGGTTACCCCTGATCAAGGTAATAAGGACTTTGACTATTTTGATCATCTGTTTTTTAGGCATAGAGGCCTGTGCACGTGGCTCATACGTTGTTTTTTTTTAGTTTCAGAAGTTGCTTTTGTCTTTGGTTTTGCAGCTGTCATCGGTTTGATATACAAATGTTGAGGCCTGAATACACCCTCAGAAGCTGGCGCCTGCTCAGCGGCTCCGAACCTATCCGAGGGAGATACATCCGCCAGTCCAAAACTTTGAGTATCTGCCGGACTCCACATGGGTGTCGGTAGGGGCCTGCGACTCAAAAGTAGCGGGTATCAGGGTTTGCGAAAGCGCCTCACAGAGTACTGGCGAACTGGCGACTAGCTTAGGAGAAGCTTTGTGGTCGGTTTTGGACCTCGACTGTCTCTCTTTGCCCTTTTCTTTGCATTTTTTTATGTACTCCGGTAGTTGGATTGCTATCCAATGACATTTCTGGGTAGTTAAATCTGTTTCAAAAATACTTTGAGGCAAAAATATACCGATGCTTAATAGTTTTTGTGTCTTTCGGCTTTCCCCGGTTAGGGGTCGCCACAGCGGAACTCCGGTCCGCTAATGATTGGTAATGGATTTTTATGTACCGGGTTACCAGCCCTGACGCACAACCTTCAATGAAGGCATGCCCATTCACGTATGCCTCTACACAGAAGACGCTCTAGCTGAGAATCGAATGGGACATTGTCTTGCTATAAGGCGACAACGCTACTGCAGCACCACCACTGCAGTTATACCAATGCTTAATAGTGTGTTGGTTAAATCTAGCACAAAACCGACAACCAGGCACATTGTGATCAGGGCCTAGGCAAAGAATACAGTATAAATGGAAATCCTTATGAGGTATTTGCTTCCCACAAGTAATACAATTATTAACATTTTCTGACATCGGTATGGAGCAAGAAAAAAGTTTCCCCAACGGGGTACGGTTCTAAAACTCAAACTCGAATATTTCAGTAGTCGGCCGACTGGCACTTGAGAAATGCTTCTGCTTTGTGCACTGCGTGGCAAGAAAGACTAAAGAAAATGGCATTGGCTGCATGTTTTATACCCCTGACGTCATGGAAGAGGAGACAGCAACCGACGCAGGACCCAAGACTTTGGAATTCAGGCCGACTGAGGGCAACCTGCCAGCAGACTACCCAAATGTAAAGACTGCAACAGTGAAATAAGAAGAACATCTGGGAGATATTAAAAGGGAAAAAAGAATTCTACTGGTAAAAGAAAGAAAATTTAAAGGGTTAAGTAAAAAAAAAAAAAAAAAAAAAAAAAGGAAGGATGGATGAAAAATAACATACAGCTAAAGATTGCGGCTTGGTATAATGAAGGTGTTTGACTCACAGATACAAGGTACAGTGTTTGATTCTGAACTTTTGGGAAGGATAATGGTTAGGGCTTAAAATGGCCTATTAAGAAAGCTTGCCTAATAATTAGCTATGAACTTATGAAACCACGAATGCATGGAAAAGGAAAGTTAAAATTTTAGAGTGCTTTCTGTAAATGTGAATAATATTAAGAAAACAAAGAATAGGAATTTTGGAGGGGTGTTAATACATGTGACACACATGTAATTACATTGGAAGATGCAACATTTTAACAAATGAAGATAGATTACAAACACAAACTACGGGTAGGAACGATCATCTGGAATTTTGGAAATGATAGATGTTCTGGGACAGCTGTACTCTGTAGAACTACATCAAAGATATTAGATGAAACTTCAGCAAAAATGGGAAGATTAACCATTACAGATTTATAATGGAATGAACAAGTATCTAAAATTATAACATTATATACTTGTATACTTATACAAACTGTAAAAAAAGGGAAAGGTTATTTAATCAGATTTTAGACTATAAAGTGATAAATATGATTATAATAACAGAATACTTTACTTGTGATTTAAAAGAAAGGAAATGATAGAAGAAAAATGTCAAAAGTTATAATATTTGGTAAGTTAAAACTTTGGGACAAAAATTCATGGACTTGGACAAAAGGAGTATGTATAGAACTGAAATAGATTATTGTATAATATCACAAGGTTTAGTTATAGGAGAAGGAGAGGCAGCTGAAACAGATTTTCTAATCATCTCCAAATACAACTAGAGATTAAGGCAAATGAGGAATATATAAAATATACAAAAGAATAAAAAGGATTAATGAGAAAGCATGGAATGAAGATGAAAGAACTTAGTAACAGTTATGGAAAGATCAGATTACTATGAAAACGTTTTATAAAAACTGGTTTGAACGGTGGATGATATTTAAGGAAAAATATAAAAATATTTTTACAGTGGCAATATGACTTGAGAAAAGTAGAGAAAGTAAAATATAAACGAGCAATATACTGGAAGATTTAGAAAGTACAGTTGTGTACACTTATCATAAATGTAGATGTTCGAGTGATTTCACTGCTGTAGTCATCACATTTGGGTTATCTACTTGCAGTAGCCCTCAGTTGGCCTGATTAACAAAATCTTGGGTCCTGCGTCGGTTCCTGTCCCTTCTTCCGTGACGTCAGGTTGTCAGGGGTAAAAACATGCAGTCGACGCCATTACATCAGTTTTTTCTTGCCCCAAATGTCAGGTGCCCCCATAATGGGAAGCAATTAAATCTATAAATAAACAAGGATATTCCTCCAACAAAAAAGCAAATACACCAAAAAGCTTTTGAGCATAGTAAAGGAAAGTAGAGGTATAGCCAAAAGAAGTAAAGGGGCTGGAGGGAGGAAAACCAGGACTGCAACAGTGAACACACTCGAACATCTACATTTATGTTAAGTGTACACAACTGTTCTTCATGTTTCACTGTTGCAGTCATCACATTTGGGTAGATTCCCAAAGCTAAGGATGGGAGGAGGAATTTAGATAGCATTAGGTCCAGCTATAAGGACCTGCAAGACTGCAGTGGCAAAGCCAGCTCTAGATTTAGAGAAAATTGGCAGATAATGCTTGGTGAAAGTAAATACAGAACTCCAGGTAGCAGCTTCTAGGATGTCCCTGGTAGGGGCGCCTCTAAGAAAGGCTGTAGAGGTACCTGCAGCCCTGGTTGAGTGGGGTCTGATCCCCTGTGGGATAGGTTTTCCATGGTGCTTGTAGCAGAAATGAATGCAATGGCTTATCTATTTGGAAATGGTTTGCTTTGAAATAGCCTTCCCCTTTGCCCCTGCAGCAAATGCCACCAGCAGTTGTTCAGATTTCCTTTGAGGTTTAGTCCTAAGTAGAATCTAAGTTGTCTGTGCACATCTAAGGAGTGCAGTATCCATTCCCCTTTGCTCTGTGGATTAGGAAAGAAGGTTGGCAAATGAATGGATTGATTAAGGGCCACACTGGATACCACCTTGGGCATGAAAGAGAGATTTGGTCCTGAGGGACACCCTGTCCGCATGAAAGATGATGAAATGCTCCACTGCCATAAGGGCCTGTAAATTCAGACAACCCTTCTTGTTGAAGTGATTGCTAAAAGGAAAACTGTTTTCCAAGAAAGGAATTTTAAATCTGCAGTAGCAGCTGGCTCGAAAGGAGGAAGAGTGAATTTCTCCAATACAAAGTTAAGGTCCAGGGCTGGAGTAGGAGCTCTCCTGGGTGGTCGTAAATTTCTGGCCCCTCTGAGGGCCTGCTTGAGCAGTGGATAAGAGAAGAGGGGAGGGTTATGTGTTAGAAAGAGCTGAAATAGCTGAGGCAGGAATTTTGATAGAGGAGAAAGACAGGCCCTTGTGAAGCATCTCAGTTAAGTATTGTAAAATCTGAGGTAAATTGGGCACTGCTGTGCTCATCCCATGAGATTGGTTCCAGGCACATAATCTTTTCCATTTTTCAGCATAAGATTTTCTAGTACAAGACCTCCTTGCTTCTAAAATATCCATTCACTGGTTTACTGAGGGATGGTAAAGGAGAGTTTAGGTAATTAGCCAGGCTGCTAGGTTCAGTGTGTGAAGCTGAGGGTGCAGAATCTGGTTCTCCTGCTGAGACAATAGGGTAGGAGTCTGAGGTAGGTGCCATGGGGCCAACAGTGACACACTGCGCAAGAGGGGGTACCCAGTGTTGGCGTGGCCAGTCTGGTGCAATTAAAACTGTCCTTGGTTTGTCTTGTTTGATCTTTAGTAGTACTTTGGAGGGCAGAGGCAGGGGAGGAAAGACAAACTGATGGGTTTTTCCAGCTGAAGGACAGAGCATCCACTTTCCAAGCTTGCTTGTGCGGAGTCCTTGTGCAAAATTTGTCCAATTGATAGTTCTGAGGGTCTGGGGGGAGGCAAACAGGGCTATTATCTGGGCTCCCCCATTTGCCTGTCAACACGTCGAAAATCCTTGGTTCCAGTTTCCACTCGTGTGGATCCACGAGGTTTTTGCTTAGCTTGTCTGCCAGTGTTTAGTTTTCCTGGCAGGAATTGAGCTTGTAGATGCACTTGGTAGCTCAGGGCTGTGTTCCACAATGCCATGGCTAGTCTGCAGAGGGGGTAAGAATGTGTACCCCCCCGCTTATGTACCACATAACAGTGGTGTTGTCCGTCTTTACCATTAATTGTCCTGGAAGAATGCGGCCCTTGAAGGCTGTCACAGCATTCTGTACAGCTAACATTTTTTTTTGATTGATATGCAAGTGCATTTGACTTGAGTTCCATTTGCCCTGAATGCACTTCCCTGCCAGGTGAGCCCCCCATGCACAGTCTGATGCGAATGTTAGGGTTTGGGTGGCAGGGGGGTAGTGTGAATGGTAGTCCCTTGTTTTGGTGGCAGGCCTCTTCCCACCAAAGGAAATCTAGGCATAGGCAAGGTATGATAGGAATCATTGCTTCTAGAGCCTGAGAATATTGACACCATAGGCTTTTTAGATACTACTGTAGTTTCCTCATATGCAGTCTTGCATATGGAATTAGAAGAATGCAGGAGGCCATGAACCCTAATGTTTGTAGTATTTGCCTTGCAGACAGCAGGGTTTTTGTGGCCACTTGTTTGAAGTAGGTTGTCAAATGAATTTGTTTCTCTGGTGTGAGGAAAGCCATCTGGGAAATTATATTCAAGCTTGCACCCAGGAACATAATTTGTTAACAGGGTACCAGATGTGATTTATTTTCGTTTATGGTGTACCCCAGACAAGTTAGCACCCTTTGAACAAAGGCCAGATGATCCAAAAGTATGTCCTGGCTTTCTGCCTGAATTAAGACAATCGTCCAGATATGGGTATATTTGAATATTTCTATGCCTGCAAAATGCAATGGCTGGAGCTAGACACTTTGTGAATACCCTGGGCACAGTAGATAAGCCAAAGGGCAGTGCAGAGAACTGGTAGTGCGTGTAGCCTGCTTTGAAGCGTAGGTATCTTCTGCAAGATTCCCTGATTGGGATGTGCAGGTATGCTTCTTTAAATCTAGTGTTGCCAACCAGGCATCTTTGCCTAGTGTGTTGCCAACCAGGTGTCTTTGCCTAGCATAGGGAGAAACTGGTGAAGAGTCAGCATCTTGAATTTTGGAACCAGCAAAAAGGTGTTTAGAGTAGACAGGTCCAGTAAGAGACAATGAATGGTCCTTTCTGGGTACCAGGAAAAGTCTCAAGTAGAAACCTTGTCCCTTTTCCTCTTCTGGTACCAATTGTATAGCCCCCATGCTTAAGAGAGAAAGGACTTGCTTTTGGGCCTCTGCCCACTGGTTTGGGGGTAGGTCTGGCCATCCACTTGGTGTTGGTAACGTGTGGAAGTGAAATCTGTATCCCTGGGACACTATTTAAAACCCATTTGTCTTTGGTAATGAGTTCCCATTTCTTTGCATGAAGAGCAATCTTTCCCCCCAAAGGGGCAGTCAGTTGAGAAGTGCTTGGAAGTTTTAAAAAGTCGTCATTGAGACTGTTTACTATGGGGGGGGGGTTAATACTCCCAGATTTGGAAGTAGAGGCCCCCACTGCTTAATCCTGTGCATACCCTGGGACTGAAACCTGAGAGCTCTGCTGGATCTGGGTTTGGACTGAGAAGGTCTGGAAGAGGCAGGAAAGGACCAATTCTTGGAAGGCCAATGCCTACTAAACCTTGGAGGTTGTACTTGTAAAAAATCTTTAACAGTTTCCATAGATTTAGCTTTTTCCTCCACCTTTTTAAGAACTTCTTCTGCCTTATTGCCAAACAGTCGGTCCTGGTTTAAGAGAGCATCCAGTAATTTCGCTTTAACATGATCTGGCAAGATTGCTCCTTAAGCCAAGCATGCCTTCTAAGTACAGACCCAGTTACAGCAGCCCTGCAAGATGCCTCTAGTGAATCAAAACCACATTGCCAAGTATTTTTTCCAACTTGTTCAGCTGAATGCAGTAAATCCTGTAAATCCTTACTTTCAGCACAATCAGGAATCGACATATTTTTCTGTTTAAGCAATCCAATAATATGCTGCTGATACTTTAACATATGAAACTGGCAGTTTAAGGCCTTAATGGCGAAAGTTGCAGAAGTGCATACCTTCTTACCCCATCTATCCAGCGCCCTGGATCAGTGCCCCCTATCAGTGGGGGTAGGATTTTTGGCAGTAGTAGCTTTAATGCCCTTGGGTCCTGTGAAATGGTCTTAGCATCAGGATTTTTAAAAAGGAACTTGTGAGAGTCAGGGACCCTGTAATATCTATCAGGTTTTCTGGGAGCAGGAGGTAGAGAGTCAGGGCCCAAGCTAGATTCCGAAAAGGCATCAACAATGTCTAGTACAGGATGTATGGCTAAAGGCCTGTGCTGGGGCAGGAGTAAGAATTCCCTAAGCCTCTTTTTAGAATCCGAGAAATCCTGACTTTCCCAACGAAAATGCTCCCCGAGAGTATGCAAGGTTTCACCAAAAGAGAAATCCTCTTGGGGGGGGGGGGGGGGCGAGGGAATGGAGTCCTCGGCATCAGAATCCTCAAAGGTAGATAAGGGTAAATCCTGGTCATCAGAGGAAACAACAAATTCAGAAACCTGGTCAGAAGTATCATAAGCAAACTCAGTCCTAGGTCTCTTAGAGGGGGAAGGCTGGCTTTCCCTGATTAGAGTAATAAGGTCTTCAGCCATTCTTATCATTCGTTTTTTAGGCATAGAGGCCTGACCATGTGGTCTGGGCGTCAGTTTTCTAGGCATGGTTCGAGTTATAGGCCTTGAAGAAGATGGCATTGGTTTAATATGCAAGTCAGTAGGCCTGAATACACCCTCAGAAGTCAGGTGCCTGCACAGAGGCTTTGGACCCATCCAAAGTAGAGACATCTGGAGGTTCCACAGTAGAAGCCTCTCGTGGCATACCAGACTCCAAAAGGAGTCTCAGTAGAGGCCTGCAAATCTGAAGTAGCGGGTATCAGGGGCTGCGAAAGCGCCTCACTGAGTACCGGTGAACTGGCAACTGGCTTAGGAGAAGCGTTGTTGGCAGCTTTGGACCTAGTCGGCCTGTTTCTGTCTATCTTTGTGTTTTTTCGGAATGTTGGTAGTCGGATGGCTTACCAAAGACATATCAGGATAATTGAACCGAGCACCAAAATATTTAGAAGTGAAAATATAACAATGACTGATAGTTTGTGGTTTAAATAAGGCACAAAACCGACAGCGAGGTACGTTGTGGTCAGGGCCTAGGCAAGTAATACAGTACAAATGAAAATCTTTATGAGGTAATTTGCTTTCCACAAGTAATGCAATAATTTACTTTTACTGACATCGGTTTAGAGCAAAAAAAAGTTTCTCCAATGGGGTACTTAGCTTTTAGTTGAAAACTTGAAACTCGAAAACAAAAATTTTATGAGTTGGCCGACCGGCACTTGCGAACTGCATCTGCTTCGGGCACCGCACGGCAAGAAAGACTGATGTACTGGTGTCGGCTGCATGTCTTATACCCCTGATGACCTGACGTCACGGAAGAAGGGAGAGGAACCGACGCAGGACCCAAGACTTTGTTAATCAGGCCGACTGAGGGTTACTGCAAGCAGATAACCTAAATGTGATGACTGCAACAGTGAAACACGAAGAACATCACTGAGAGAAAGTACTTTGACAAAGAAAACAAATTATATGAAAGAAATCAAGAAAGGATATAATAATTGTTAGATAAGCAAAGCTATTTTTACAAGTAGAGTAGTAGTATCAAGTTACTTAAGCAGATTAGTAAAGGAAGACGGTAGTGTATTGAGAGAAATAAAAAATGTAAAAGGAGAAATAGAAATAACTCAGGAAAAGATTATGGTGTAGTACAATATGTACAAGAAATATTAAAAGAAAAAAAGAGTTTAGTGAAAAAAAAGTGCAAATTAAAAAGTTAACAGAAAAAAAGAGTTGGGAAAAGAGCGCTCTCTAAATAAGCTAGATAAAATATTAGGCCAAGTAAATACAGATTTGTCTGCAGGCACAGAAGGAATAGGATATGAAATGTATAAAAATTTAAGGGGTTGGCCAAAAATAAGAAGTTATGTACCTACCATAACGTTCCATGTTCGTTGTCTTCTTCTCACCTTCTTTCTTGCTGGTTGGGTTGACTCAGCCATCTACTAAAGCTCGAGAGCTATTTACTGGCTCGAGGCCTCCCCATATCCCACAATGCTTGGCGCTAGATACCCAGATCTCGTTTGGCAGAGCTAACACCATAGAAAAATTCAAGGACACCTGTCCAAACTACAAGGTTTACCTACAGCACTAAAACAGAGGAGGACGTAACCCAGATAAGACTCAGCCAGAAGAAGAAGGCCTCAAAAAGGGACTCTTCTCGGTCTGTCCAGGCTAGGGGGATGGAGGGTGGGACCCATGAAAGAAGGCAAGAAGAAGACAACTAACATGGAACGTTATGGTAGGTACATAACTTCTTAATGTTAAGTTGTCACTCTCGCCTTCATTCTTGCTGGTTGGGACAGCATCCCTAGCACCTTAGTCCTGGGTGGCTCATCGGAACAGACTCTTGAGCACAGTGGAACCAAAATCAGCTCTACTCCTAGAGGCCATATCCAACTTATAATGTGAAATGAAAGTATGAGGAGTGGCCCATGTGGCTGCAGCACAAATAGATTCCATTAGTAGTCTTGCTTGAAAAGCTACCGACGTAGCTAATGCTCTGGTGGAATGACCTTTAGGTTTAGTAGGGTGTTCTTTATGTCTTAGCTGATAAATCAAAGTAATAGAGGACAACCACCTGGATAAGGTTACTTTAGAAACTGGCAGGCCCTGTTTGCCCTCAGCATAGGACAGGAAGAGTTGGTCTGATTTTCTTGTTTGCTTAGTCCTATCCAAATAAAAACATAACTGCCTATGAATGTCCAATTGGTGTAAACTTTTGTTCAGCTTTGTTCGAATAGTTAGGAAAAAAGACAGGTAGATCAATAGCCTGATTCAGGTTTGTTTCGGAAGGTATCTTGCGCAGAAAGGAAGGATTAGTTCTGAGTGAAACTCTATCCTTATGAAACACAAGGTAAGGAGGATGAATACAGAGGGCTTGAAGTTCTGAAACTCTCCTAGCTGAGGTGATGGCTACTAAAAACAGTGTCTTCCAGGAGAGCAATTTTAAAGAACAGGAAGCCGCAGGTTCAAAAGGGGGGAGAATCAAGGAAGCTAATATCAAGTTGAAGTCCAATGGAGGCGGAGGATCTCTGACCGGGGGCCTAAGCAAAAAAGTTCCTTTAAGGAAGGCCTTGCAAAGTTTGTGGGACATGATGCTTGTTTCTGACAGGCCAGCGTGGAAATTTGCGATAGCAGCTAATTGGACCCTAATGGTGGCAGACGAGGAACCAGCTTGAAAGAGTTCTGCTAAAAAATCTAGAAAGTGATGGACAGGGGCTGTAAACGGGTCTATAATCCTCGCCTCTGCCCAGAAGGAGAAACGTTTCCACTTACTAGCATAAGTCTTCCTGGTGGTAGATTTGTGCAAAGAAAGTATGATTTCACGCACTGGCTGAGAAATATGTGTTAGCCTGGCTAAGGTTGGAAGTGGAGCAACGAAGCTGTGAGGTTGAGAGACTGAAGGGATTGGTGCAGCCCACCCGACTGATGGACCAAGAGGTCTGGCACTGGGTCCAGATTCCAAGGCTGCTCCAGCAGGTAACTATGCAGGAATGGGAACCAAATTTGTCGAGGCCAGTAAGGAGCAATGAGGATCATCCTGGATCCCAATACGGTAGCCTTCTGAATTAGTTTGGGAATTAGGGGAAAAGGTGGGAATGCATACAGAAGACCCCGGGGCCAATCGTGAACTAGAGTGCCTCTGGGGGAGTGTCCGGGAAGGGGGAAGAGAGTGAAGAACTCGTCGCACTTGCTGTTGAGAGGAGTTGCGAAAAGGTCGCAGCAAGGTTGACCCCATCTGCGGAAGATTTTGTCCGCTACTGACTGAGAGACCACTCATGAGGCATGAGAATAGCTCTGCTTAGCCTGTCCGCTATAAGGTTGGACTTCCCGGGGATGTGCGCTGCCATCAGAAACCGTTGAGAGGAGATTGCCCACTGCCAGAGTCTGAGTGCTTCTCGACATAAGGGATAGGACTTGGTTCCGCCCTGCTTGCTGATGTACCACACTACAGACATATTGTCTGTCTGAATTGCAATAGTCCCGATGGGTAGAAAGTACTGAAGAGCTTGCAACGCTAAAAGCACCGCTCTCATCTCCAAGACGTTTATGTGCAGGTGGTACTCTAGAGGTTGCCAAGTGCCCTGGACAGTCCTGCCCTGAAAATGTCCCCCCCCCCCACCCGATCAGGGAGGCATCTGTGGTCACCATGGCAACAGGAGGAGGAAGAACAAACTGTCTGCCCTGGAGTACTAGAGGGGAGACCATCCACCAAGCCAGGTGGTCTTTGCATGATTGAGTGATTATTATTTTGTGAGACATCGGAAGCTGTTGAAGACCACTGGGTAAAAAGCATCCACCGAAGAATCCTCATGTGAAAACGAGCCAGGGGAACTAGTATGATTGCTGCTGCCATGAGACCCAAAGTTTGTAGTACAAATCTGGCCTGAATCCTCTTGCACTGTAGTAAGACCTCTACATGTCGGCGAATGTCTAACACTCTGTCTAGAGGAAGTCTTGCAGACAGATCTTTTGTATTTAATCTCGCGCCTATAAAGGTTATAGA
Organism: Protopterus annectens; assembly: GCF_019279795.1. NCBI lineage: Eukaryota > Metazoa > Chordata > Ceratodontiformes > Protopteridae > Protopterus > Protopterus annectens. The sequence goes on from NC_056746.1 coordinate 941,870,616, forward strand.
CTGACAAGGTGACAATGCAGACTTTTCGAAATTTATTGAGATACCTAGCTCGGAGCAAGTTTGGATGGTATAATCCCTGGCTTGCAGTAGCTGATGCCTGGTGGAAGCAGTAAGGAGCCAGTCGTCTAGATATGGAAACACCTGGAATCCTCACCGTCTCAGGTGAGCCGTAACCACTGCCATGCATTTGGTGAACACCCTGTGGGCTGTGGTGAGACCAAAGGGCAGGGCTCTGAATTTATAGTGACTGGCTCCCAGCCGGAAGCGGAGAAACCTTCTGGACCACCTGTTCATTTTGATATGGTAGTACGCATCCTGAAGGTCTATGGGGCACATCCAATTGTCCTGACCCAAAAAGGGTAGAATGGACTGAAGCATGACCATCCGGAACTTTGTTCTTTGAACAGACTTGTTTAATCTGCTGAGATCCAAAATGGGTCTCCAGTCCCCTGTCTTTTTTGGCACCAAAAAGAACTTGGAGTAAATTCCGGATCCTTGCTGGTCTGCTGGGACTGGCTGGATGGCCCGTTTTTCTAGCAGTTTTGAAATTTGTGGCACTGCTTGTTCCCTTAGACCGGGTGGAACATCTGGAAGAGACTTGGTTGTTTGTACAGGGGTGTGGACAAAGGGGATTTTGTAACCCTCGGATATGATAGACCGTACCCATTTGTCTTGTGTGAGGAGTTGCCAGGCTTCTGGGTACAGTGACAATCTTCTGCCGACTGCCTCCGAAGGTGGACAGTCGGGCAGCCCCTCAGGGGTGCTGAAAGGGTTTGTCAGAGAAAGATTCTCTGCTACCCTGACTTTGCGGACCCCCCCTCTGCCCCGCGGGTGGCGTCTATTATTGTTCCCTCCCCTGCCCCTGGAGGGAAACTCGCCACGTGTGTCCGGCACGACTCCCTGGGGTTTCCAAAACCACATTTTTCCACTCTTCTGACCTTTAGGGTATGGTCTAGAGGGAGTAGAAAAACGGACTCCCACGGCAGAGAGAGTCTTGCCTTCCTGCTCACACCTGGTAAGGGTATCCCTTCACCTGTGGTCCAAACAGAGCCGAACCATCGAAGGGGGTATTGGTGAAGGATGCCTTAAAGGGGTCAGCAAAGTTACATAACCGCATCCAGGCACGTCTTCTCAAAGCCACGCCTGTACCTGCGGCCCTACTCGCCCCATCGGCTGCATAAGAAATGAGTCACATGGAGGAGTTGACGACAGGGTTAAGAGTCGCCAGCTGGGAGTTAATCTTATCTTGAGTCCCCTCAGCTGATGGATCCTGAAGGGTATCACCCAGTTCCTTGAGAAGATCCCTTTGAAGACGGGTGAAGTGGCATAGACAATTCAGCAACCGCATGGAAAAGGTCGCTGAGGAAAACATCCGCTTCCCGTACCTGTCCATTGTCCTAGACTCCATTAGGGGGATGGACAGGCACCAAGGGGTCAGCCAACTCTTTGTGGCTGCTGCAACCACCATGGCATCAACGGGGACACCTTTTGTCAAAAATTGTTTGTTGGGTGGGGCTGTAATGAACTTAGTGGGCCTGCGGGGAGTTGGTTCCACTGTGTCTGGGGTTGACCACGCCCCCTTCGAGCCACTACTTCCATCAGCGGGTCGAAGGGCAGAGACACCCAGGAGGTGGAAGGGCGAGAACCAAACGCATCCAGGTATACCGAATCATCCTCGGAAGGGTTAAGGGCAGTCCAGTTCCCCCTCTGCTTGAGGATCTCTAGAATGTCTGAAAAAGAGACATCCTCAGAGGGGGATCTTGGGGACCCTTCCGAATCCTCCAAGTCAGTATCAGACGTGTCTGACTCGGGGGAGTCGACATGTTTCCTCTTACATTTTCTCTTTCGAGGGGGCTCCTCTGAAGGATCAGGGGAGGCCTTGGAAGTGGAAGATATGCCCAATGGGGCGACCTGGAGCATTTGTTCTCCACGCTTGGGGTCAGGAGGGTGGGTAGAGACCAATGCAGGCACCATGGGGGGAGGAGCCGAAGGGGCTGATCAAGGGGCTGACTCAGGAGTCAGCACGCTCCTCATGACCTCGAAGGTGCCCCTACCAGGCAGAGCAGAGGGTCCCCGCTCCGAAAAGACGTGAACCCCTCCTGGCACCGAGAGGGATGGCTCCAAGGCCGATGTAGGAGCCGAGCTCACCTGCGCCGAGGTCCCGAGAGGGAGAACAGGGTCAGACAAGGGTCCGATGCCACTTGCCCCCTCGGAGCCGACAAGGGAGTCCCGGTGCCCAGATTCCTCCAAGGACGGAACCAATGAAGAGATCGGAGCCGACGAAGGAGCAGAAAGGTGCGGTATCGGCTCCGCCACTTCCAAGATTCGAGCTCCAACCAGCTCCGGCTCCGAACACAAAGGGGGAGTCGGAGGAGGAACTGCTGAAGACACAGGGACAGCCACAGTCTGTTGAGAAGGGCTGGTTAAAACTTTGGCCAGGGCCTGCGATTTAAGGAGTCCACTGACCACCCTCTCCAAGTCGTGATCAGATAGCCTGGAGGACCGAGAAGACTGGGACCTATGGCTTCGTTCAGATTGAAGCAATGGTGACCTCGGAGCCGAACAAAGCAATTCTAGGGAAGGGGACCCTAGAACGTTTTCGGCCCAAAGACGGTTCCGACACTAAAGTCGGAGCCGATTGTGGTCTAGAGATGTCGGTTCCAGTTGGAACCGAAGAGGAGGCAGATGCTCCGCCCGGCGACGGCTCCGAACTGGGAGCTGACGGCTTGGCGGGCTTTAAGGATTTCCCTGACTAAGGCTTCGCCAGGGAACCCTCAGGCTTAAGTAAGCCTCTCAAAATAAGCTTGTTCCTACGCTCCTGCAGGACTCTCGGGCTGAAAGCGTGACAGACCGAGCAGGAGTCCTGCAGGTGTAGGGGACCCCAAGCAATAAACACAAGAAGTGTGACCGTCTGTCAGAGACATCTTCTGACAGCACGAGTCACACTTCTTGAAGCCTGAAACTTTAGCATCCTTGGACATACTGGCAAAGGGATACCAAAGGGAGGATATTAAACCAGTGCTTAAACTATGCACACAAAACACACACACGCACTAGTTAAACTAACAATAATAACCACTAGTAAAAATATACAAATATTACAAGGCTAAATAACTGCAGCTACGAAAGGCTAAACACTACTCCTATAAGGTACAAAGAGGGTGGGGTTAGCCACTAAAGAGAAGAAACAAGGGGGGGGGTAGAAACTCTCTAACAAAAAACGAGTTTCCTGAGTGGGAAAAACTAGGGGATACACACTCTAATTATACTAGGAAGGAAAAATTTAAGCTAATAATACAAAAAAGATTAATACGACCTGAGCCAGTAAAAGCGCAACCTCATAGCTGAAGAGGCAAACAAGATCTGGGTATCTGGCGCCAAGCATTGTGGGATATGGGAAGGCCTCGAGCCAGTAAATAGCTCTCGAGCTTTAGTAGATGGCCGAGTCGGCTCCGAACCCAACCAGCAAGAATGAAGGCGAGAGTGACAACTTAACATTATATATATTTTAATGATTTTGAATGAATGATTAAGTGAAGGTTCTATGTATAAAGAATTATGCAGTGGAATACTTAAACTTATATAGAAAAAAAAGAAGACAATTAAAAAAATGGAAACAGTACTGAATAATAAGATCTTTATGAAAATACAGAAGAGATTTGAAATTACATTGTGGAATATGTTAGAAACCTGGGTGGAAACTCCCAGATATGCTCAGAGTTAGTCCAAAATGACAAAAAATACACTGAACCCACAGACATTGCCAACATACTAGCAGATGGGTTCAGTGCAAATCCCCCCTATCCCCCCACCCCAAGGACAAATATCTATCCCAGCAGAGTGTTGCCTCCCTGACATCTCAGATGCCCAGGTGAGAGCCGTCCTCTCCAAAGCCAACAACACAGCATCAATGGGACCAGACGGTGTCCCGGGTTGCGTGCTACATGAACTCCAAGAAGAGCTAAACCCACACATAAGGCTGCTGTTTAATCTCAGCCTTACTACAGGATATGTACCCAAAGAATGGCGTACAGCAACAGTGGAACCACTCCACAAAGGAGGTGCTTCTACGGACCCTGGAAACTACCGCCCCATAAGCTTGACGAGCCTGGTCTGCAAATCTATGGAGAGGATCATTATGGAACTCATAAACAAAGACATTGGGGACCTACAGACATTGGATCCTACCCAATTCGGCTTTGTTAAGGGCAGATCCTGCCCTCTTGAACCTGGTCGACTTCTTTGAAACAGTCACCAAGGCCATTAATGAGTGTAAGGTAGTTCACACAGCCTACCTTGACCTTGCGAAAGCCTTTGACACAAAACCCCACTCGGGCATCATAGACAAGCTCTCCAGCTTAAATATAAACCCCTATGTCATAAGATGGGTTGCAAACTGGCTCAAGGACAGAACCCACAAGGTCAGAATTGCTGTTGCCATGTCGGACTCTAAACCAGTCACAAGTGGCATCCCACAGGGCTCGGTCCTGGGACCTCTCTTGTTCGGTATTTATTTTTCTGAGGTACAGGCTAACATGGGAGGATTGTGGCTGACCAAGTTCGCAGATGACTGCAAACTGGGCGCCATAATTGATTCTCCAGCGGACACAAGCATCCTTCAAAAGGGTCTCATAGAAAGGAAAACTGGTGCCAGAGCCATGGCCTTAAAGTCAACGCCAAAAAGTGTATAGTCATATCCTTTGGAAAAAATAAAGTGCCCACAAATTACCACATAGGTGGTAATCCATTAAGTACAGAAGAAGTAATTAGGGACCCAAGTTGACAGTAACCTCTCGTTCGACACTCACATTGCCAAAGTGGTTAGAAAGACCTTCTATATTGCCCACCTTATCATGAAGGGATTCACATCTAGATCGGGAGAGGTCATTATGCCCCTTTACTCTTCCCTCATCAGGCCCATAACTGAGTACAATGCCCCACTTGGGATGTACCTTACCCGACACCTGCAGCAATTGGAAAGACCCCAAAAGTACCTCACCAAGAGGATCAAGGGACTCAAACATATGCCATATGCTGCCCGGCTAAAGAAACTCCAGCTCTACTCAGTAGCATACCACCTACTCAGAGGCGATCTATGCCTGACGTACAAGGCCATGTCCAACCCGGAATTAATGGACATGCTACACCTCAGAAAATCCAAATCCACCAGAGCTATGCGAGCAAGAGATTTGAACCACAGCACAGAAATAAATAGGACATGCTGGAGGGACAGATTCATAACCCAGAGGCTCCCTTCACTCTGGAATAAAATCCCAGTCCATGTTAGGCAGAGCCCCTCACTGACTCTCTTCGAGAGAAATCTTGATGAGTGGAAGGGAGATCGTAGGTTTACCCCGGGGGTCACTTCTTTGTCACTGCTAGACAGAGGTACAGTAAACTAAACCTTAAAATGGGCACAGTATACTCATTCCAAGGGGTGGCGAAAGCCAAACACATTCTGGCTAGGCTTATAAATGCCCTAGGGCAGACAGCCTAGTATGAACCTATAACATATACAGTACACAGGGGAAGGGTTTTCAAGAATTACTAATACTACGGAAATTGTGAATGATGTTATGAACAGAACAGAAGCAGCAAAAATCATGACAGGAGCCCTTTAACTCATTAACCCAGAGTACCTTCTCATGGCGCCTCTGTGCTTACACCAGAGTGCGTCATGAGAAGATAAGAATTGCAAGCCGTTACCCCCGAGTGCCTTCCAGCAACGCGAGAAACTGTAGTGGAGATTTGTAGTTCAGCTTAATGTGAAACACGCAGAAATCGTAACTCAACATGTAATTTACCTTATCTAGTTATAATTCAGCATGTTTTTACATTAGGTTTGCATTAAACTTTTATTGTAAAATCTTAAAGCAAGTGGTGGCAGCCATTCGGATTCTTGCAATCCAAGCCACCACTTGCATAACAACTCCATCCCCAACTTAATTTTCTATTGTTTTCCCCAATAAATAGAGGGTCCAGCAGCAGGTATTTCCTTTCTTTTTGCTGATATTTGGAGAGTTCACCTGCTACTGGATCCCTCTATTTTATTGAGGCACTCACGGATTGCACGGAGACTGTTAAGAGAGCCATACCGGTTTTGCGGTTTTCACTAGGAGTTCCCATTGCTGATATTCTGCTCGTCCCAAGAACTGCTTTTTTTTCCCTTCAGGTAAGCTACTTGACAAAGACATAGCCAGGTTTTATAGTGTTAGAAACCTTGACTTTGTTTTTCCGCATGCCAAGACAGTAGCAGTCTTTTTATGTCCACAGCCGTTATATGCCTATCTGCACGTGACTGACTTGCACGATCTAACTGGGGGTTTACACAAGCAGCTTTTTTTTTGTTTTAGGTTATTTTTATATTTAGTATGTATATACTTATGATTTTAAGCTGTGTTTTATGAGGCATTCTCTTTAACTGTGTCAAACTAAGTGGTGTGGGGGTAAGGCATTATTGCAGCAATGTTAATTTTATTTCCCGGGACAGTACTGCTCCACATGCCATGATGAAATTCATAGTAAATGTAATTCTGATGGATCTTATTCTATAATAACTACATGCTGAACATTTTCTCTGAGCTGAAATGCACTACGCTGCTTTCCGATTTGTTACCATTAAACATAGGCAGTAGCAGGTTATTAAAAAAAAAAACTTGGGGGCGTGTTTGTTGTAAGAAAACTAGCTGGATTTCTTTCTAAATTTCCTCTAAGGTGCGTGTATCTGGCGATGATCTGTGCTCTTGCAGTATGTTTTTTTTTGCAGCAGCAGGTTATTAAAAAAATAACTTGCGGGAGTGTTTGATGTACAAAAACTAGCTGGATTTCTTTCTAACTTTTCTCTGTGGGCGTCTGTGTCTGTGTGCGTGTCTGTGTGTGCGTGTCTGTGTGCGCGTGTCTGTGTGCGCGTGTCTGTGTGCGCGTGTCTGTGTGCGCGTGTCTGTGTGCGCGTGTCTGTGTGCGCGTGTCTGTGTGCCCGTGTCTGTGTGCCCGTGTCTGTGTGCCCGTGTCTGCGTGCCCGCGTCTGCGTGCCCGCGTCTGCGTGCGCGTGTCTGTGTGCGTGTCGATGATCTGTGCCTTTTTTGCTTTTTGCTCAGGGCCCATTGGGTTGGCCGCAACCCTGGCTGTGATAAAAAAACAGGTGTACCTGTGTACTTCTGCTATATACCAACTTTCTTATTCTACTGTTTACATAAACTGCATTGTGTCTAGACTGCAACAGAATAGTCGGGATTGTATATTTTCTTTACGTTCTGCTTTTCTGTAGACACTTGCAGCTGTACCGCACAGTGATTAGCATGCTGTTATAAAGTCATATTGTCGCATTGTTAATCTTGGGCAAATCTTTTAGTCTATTACTGTCATATTTGTGAGACTAGAGATTATACAAAGATGTAAACCACACTTCCCAACATAGCCAGCTGTGATTTAATCTATTTCATTAATTCTTCTGCATTTACCAGATAGAATACCAGTAGGTTAGAAAGTGAAAAAGTTTCAGACTAGTACAAATGCACATATGATGGGAATGAAATACAAGAGTGTGGAGGAGTTAGGTAGGGTCCTGACAGGGGCATGTCTTGTTAAGTAGATAAAGTTGGAGGTCTTTTTTAAAATGTAATGGGTGGGTAATGGAGGCACATGCCTAGTTTCTGGTGAGTTTTTTTATACAATGGAGTATATGTACTATGAAATGCAATTTAGAGAATTAGCAACAACAAAGTGTTACTGCAAATATCATAACCCAAAGTATCTTCCATTTTTGTAGTTCCCAAGTTTAGGCAAATCATATGTTTTGACTTTTGGTTTTAATTGTAGTAATACTTTTTTTCTGGGAGAAAGGTGACCTAAATTCTACCTTTTGAGAAGGGGAATTAGATGATACCATAGGGTATGTGACACCACAAAATGTAGTGAAAGCTGAACCATACCTGGAAAAAGCTGAACCATACCTGGAAATACCAAGTCAAATGAGCTCTGTAGTGCATAAAGATGCTGCCTGTTTGATAATAGTTATTCCTCATTTAGGAGACACAAAGTTGAAAGCTATGCTGTAATGGTGTTTGCAAGTTGAATTTTGCGGAAGAACATCTGTTCTGCATTCATATCATCTTCTGCATCTCTGACCCTTTACTTGAATGCACTTGTTCTTTGACAGAGTTTTAGAGTTTCAACCAAAATGTACCTGTACTGCAGCTGTGACATTGCTGGACTTACCACCGTCATCCATAAAGACAAAATACAAAGATAAGCAAAGAAGATAGGGAGTAATTACTTATTTAGAAGTGGTTTAACAAAGTAGAGATATAAATCATGGTTTGAGAACAATAAATTTAAGTTAGACTTTGGTTTACTCTGCAACTGACGGACATAAGTATAATAAGTGCATACTTTGCCATTGTCTGTTTCCTGTTGGAACTGTGAATTATATTGGGCTGCTGTGCAGTGTAGGCTTGTTATATGCATTATTTATTTAGTTACATTTTGATAACTCAGATGTCAAACTGTGATGAAGCCCATTTCCACTGGAGACCCAGAGAGAAATCCATTATCAAACCTGTTGCTCTAGTAAAGTCTTCTTAAAATCATACTGAATTAAAAATGAATAAAGATTGGCTTTGCCACTAAAGTCTGCTAGTGTGCTATTGCTCTGAATTTTTTTACTCTGTAGTCTCTTAGGCTGTCTATCTATAGTGTTGCTTGCATGACTGGCATTTTGTGTGTGCTGCTTAGTCCTTTACTGCATCCGCAGTAGTGATGAAAATTTGAGCAGGGGGCTACTTTATAATTTTACAGAAATCGTATGGCTCCACAGATGTCCAGATGTAGTTTAATGCCCAGAACCTGTTTTCGGTGTTTAGATTTTAGAGAGATTGTCATTGTCGTAGATATCTTAGATCTGGTCTGTGACATTAATAGAACTTGTTGGCTGGATAGATTTGTGTCCATAAGACTTTGTGGGAACATGGGCAAAATTCTTGGCTAGGATTATAAGGGCCTCCGGGTCAGTAGCCTAGTATTATTTATTTTTATTTATTTTACATTTGTTGACCGGGCTAGTCTAACTGGATACATGTCCATTTTCAGTAGAGGCCCGGGGAGAAAAGCTCCAGACAAAACATTATACACAATAAAGATTAATATTGGAATTACATTAGCAATTTTAAACATTGATAATTAGAGTATGGAGAGAAAAAAAAATAAATTGATCAAGCAAAGAAAATAGTAATAATGTGTTTTTTTTTTTTTTTTTTAGTTAGTTAGAAGGAATAATATGCTTGTAAATATTAAAATTATATGCAAACCTTTGTAATCAGGAGAGAAATAGGAAGGTTTAAGAGGAAAGTATGTAGGAGAGAGGAGAAGTCAGAGAGCAAAGAACGGAGATCAGTAGTCTACATTAGTGGGGTAAAGGGTGAAAGTGGACCTTAGGGAGTAGGAAGATAGAAGTGAAAGAGGAAGCAGTTAGTCAGGGTTTGTGCAGGGGCACATCCAGTGAGATTTTAGGTGAAGTTTGAGTCTTAGTTTAAAGAGAGAAAGGGATGGTAATTGAGTTAGGTCTGTTGGTAGGAGGTTCCAGTGTTTGCCAACAGTGTTTGAGAAAATGCTATCACCTGACAAGTTATTAGACTTCATAGTATAAACAAGTAATCTAGTAGAGGAACGAAGTGATGTTAGATTCGTGTATGGGGTGATAAGGTTAGTGAGAATCGGAGTATTTTTAGGTTGATAAAAGATTTTATGAGCAATGATGAGTTGGGAAAATGTTAGTAAGTTAGGTAATTCAAGCCAGTTGAGTTGCTTAAGATTAAGACAATGGTGTGTCTTGTATGGGTTGCTGGTAGCAAATCTGGCGATATTGTTATAGGCATGTGACAATTTTTGGAGGTTAGTTCTTTTTAGATTAGTATAAATAGACGAAGCATAGGGAAGTGTAGAGATTAAGTGAGAGTGGGCAATGGTGGTTCTGGCTTGAGGAGTAAGGAAAGGTTTGATTCTGTATAAGGAACCAATTATTCTGTTCACTGCTTGTATGGTGTTGTTAATGTGAATATCATAGGTGAGGTTGTTGTCGATAGTCACTCCTAGCAGTTTGGTAGATTGTTCAGGTGTTATCAGGGTGCCTTTGCTAGATACAATAGAGAGATCAATAGGTGGGGACCTATTGGTAGGTGGAAATAGTAGCAGCTTGGTTTTTTTGGCATTGAGAAGTAGGCAACGTTTTAGGAACCATTCTTCAACCATGTTAAATACCCTTTGGGTTTTATAGTGGAGGTCTGAGGTGGAGTTAGCAGAGCATATGAGTGTGGAATCATCAGCATATTGAATACAGGTGGCCTCAGAGACTGCAATGTGAAGGTCGTTGATAAAGAGAGAAAAAAGAAGAGGTCCTAGAATTGAGCCCTGGGGGACTCCTATGGAGACTGGTAGAAGGGATGATAGTTTATTTTGCCAGACAACTGCTTGTTGCCTATTGTTAAGGTAAGATTTGAACCATTGAATAGCTGGGGGGTCGAGAGCCAGAAGTTCAAGGGTATTTATCAGTAGGGGATGGTTGACCATGTCAAAAGCCTTTGACAAGTCGATGAAGAGAGCAGAAGAGAGGGTGCTGTTATTACGGTTTTTATTGATGGTATCAGTGAAGGATAGAAGAGCGGTGGTGGTACTGTGACATGGCCTAAAGCCATGTTGGCAAGTAGCCAAGATATTGTGTTTTATTAAGTGGTTAAGTAACTGATGGTGAATACATTTTTCCATGACTTTAGCCAAGGGTGAAAGAAGAGCTATTGGTCTGTAGTTAGAATAGTCAGTGGATTTTCCACCTTTATGAAGTGGGATGACGTGGGAGACCTTCCAAATATCAGGGATGATACCTTCATTAATGGTTCTATTTAGTAGGATGGATATGGGAAAGGCAATGGATTTTGCTGCTATTTGCAGATATTCAGCAGGTAGTTGGTCTGCTGAGGGGGAAGAAGGTTTAAGCTTTATGAGGATTTTATAGATAGAGTTAGTAGAGATGGGGTGGAATGTGAAAGTTGGTAGGGTTATAGAGCTATTTGAAGTTTGGTTCCTATTGTCAGAAGACAGCTGGCTTGCCAAGGACTGGATGGTCTCTGTAAAGTAGGTGTTGAAATTATTCGCAGTTTGGAGTGGGGTGTTTTGGTCAGCATCATGAGGAGATGGTGTACTACAGTGACCAGGTTTAAGGAGACTATTGATGCTTGCCCAGAATTTCTGAGGTTGCTTTTGGTGAGTTTGTTGAAGCTTGCTATAGTAGTTCTTTTTGGCATCCTATGAACCTATTTATGGAGTGAGCAGAGGTCAGACTGAAGTTGTAACATTGAAAGGTTGCTGTTCCTCCCTGGGGCTGTTTGAGGTTCTAGGGTTCATTGCGAGTTTTCTGGTGGATGTTATTCACAAAAGTCATAACTTTCGGAATCTCTCGTCAGACTGTTTCAGGTTGCAGTATCTAAACAGTCCCTCATATCTTTCGCTGTAATTTCTCCAAGTCTTTCTAAGTCCATGACTGGAATGGACTGCATTCCTAAATCAGGGTATAAGTAATGTTCATGAAATTAATATTGTTTCAGTCTTTGTTAGCCAAACATGCTCTTCACAGCACCTGTCTTGTGCCCAGAATCGCATCCTCTTGCAGTTCATGTATTAGTTGATATCCAAGTATGACTGTAAATTCTTTTTTAGACCCAGTGCTTCTACTACTACTGGAACAAAGTATGTTTCTTCCACATTGCTCGCATTTCTGCCTGCAAATCATGGTATTTTATGATTTTGTGTCTCTCTGTATGCAAGACTGTAATAACTGCTGCACAAGGTAATACAATGAATGCCTATTCAACAGGTTATTTGCAGCAATTATCACCTGTGTCTGAGCATGCATAACTTTGCAGGAATGAAAGGCAGGTCATTATCACCTTAGCAATAAGTCAGGTACAATATAGCACTGACTCTATCACTTTTCAGGTAAAACTCTCAGCAGCTTTCACTGATATCCACATAAGTAGAAGTCGTTATCACTTTGATGAATGTACAGGCCAACACTAAGGGACTCTGGCTGACAAAGTTCGCAGATGACTGCAAACTGGGAGCCATTATGGAATCCCCAAATTATGTGGATATTCTACAAAAGGGCCTTACAGAAACAGATGTCTGGTGCCAGAGCCATGGGCTCAAGCTTAATGCCAAGAAATGTATAGTTTATCCCCTTTGGAAAAAAACATGTACCCATGAATTACCACATAGGTGTCAGTACACTAAACATCGAAAGTGTGATGAGAGACTTAGGGACACAGGTGGACAGTGGTCTCACCTTTGATAACCATAATCACCACAACAGTCAGGGAAGCCTATGTGGCACACCTCATCACTAAGGGCTTTTCATCCAGAAAAAAGGAGGTCATTGTCCCACTGTACTCATCCCTCATTAGACCTATTACAGAGTATAACGCCCCGTTTGGTATGTAACTCACAAGACATCTGCAACAGCTGGAAAGGCCGCAGAAATACCTCACTAAAAGAATCACAGGCAGCAATTAGTGAGTTACTTCAGTCCCTCATCCCTTAGGTCCATTGCTGAATGGGCACATGTGCAGACTGCTGACATTGAAGGAGGTTGTGAGACGATAGTGGTATCAGCAGTCTGAGTGGGCAGCCAGCACAGCTATGGGGCACTTCAGATAACCAACATCTGGAGTCCCATGCCTGTCCTTGGCATATTAGTGAAGCGGCGGCCCTTACCCTGTTTTTTCTCTTTACATGTGCCCTTTCTGTGCCCCCCTTGTCAGTCATTGTGTGTAATTTGATGTTTTCATGGGTAGTAGGTATGTAGGTCTGAAGCGTCATCACCACTTATGTACCTAATGCAAAGAATACTGCCCCTATGGATAAGATGGAAGATTTGGATGGGCTAACCAGGTAATGCATATGATATTCATATATATGTAGTCTTCCAATAAATCTGTCAAATATCAGTAGTAATCTGTTTGCATTTTCTTTCCTCTGCATGTTTGTCCACTTTGACACTCACATGGCTTCATGACCCAGAGAACGACATGTGAGAGCGTGGGTATGTGGCCATTCCTACATTCATTGGGCTGCCAGCCATGCCTCCAAAACTGAACACTGGTACAACATGAGCTTCCCCACATCCACTGTGAAGGTACACTGGATTGCAAGAGGAGGTATGCATTGGAGTGGACTAATGCAGTTGGAAGAGAAGTGATGTTCATCGTGTTACCCTGCTGCAGTCATCATACTTGGGTTATCCTGTCGTCAGGCGGTCCCGCAGTCGGCCGGAATTCCAAAGTCTTGGTCCGGCGTCGGTTGCTGTCGCTTCTTCCCTGACGTCAGTGTGCCAGGGATATATATAATGCAACCGATGCCATTTTCTCTAGTCTTTCTTGCTGCGCAGTGCCCAAAGCAGAAGCAGTTCGCAAGTGCCAGTCGGCCGACTCCTGAGATTTTCGAATTCGAATTTCAGACCGAAGTCTTCTATAAAGCTAAGTACCCCATTGGGGAAACTTTTCTTGCCTCAGACCGATGTCAGAAAAAGTTAACAATTGTATTTCTTGTGGGAAGCAAATACCTCATAAGGATTTTCATTCTTATTGCATGCCTTGCCTAGGCCCAGACCACGACACTACTTGTCGTTTTTGTGCTAGGTTTAATAAGCGTACTATTAAAAGATGCTTTGATTTCGCACGACACTACCCTGAGCCTGACATTTTTGTGCTGCAGAGTGGAGGGAATGATATCAGTCAACCACTCGGCTATGGTTTCAAATCACAGAAACTTTTGAAGATCTGAAGTCTTGGTGGCCACGTTGTCATTTTGTGCGGTCTGATATAATTCCTCGACAGATATGGAAAACAGTCAATGGGCAGCTCACAAGGCCAGACAATGAGATGGTCTTGCCTACCACTGACCCATGCCTGTCCTGGGTTCATTAGTGGAGTGGTGGTCCTCACCTTGCTTTTTCTCTTTACATGTACCCATTCAGCAGTATGTTGGCTACACCAAGAATGTGTATTTTCACAATCATGTGTCTACATGGTAAAACAACTGCTTCTGAATGCTGTATACATGTACATATCAGTTTTGTTAGGACTTGGGTTATGGAAATGTATGATTTTTTTCATATTTTGGTAAATAACTTTGCAAGGGAGCATGTCAGTGTGCCAAGTAATACCTCATTTTGAAGAGAGTATTGATAGTTCCAACATGGTAAACAAATTGCCTGTATGTTGCACATATGTGCAGATATCAAAGTTTATTTCGGACTTGGGTTATGGAAGTTATGATTTTTTTTTCATATTTTGGTAAATAACTTTGCAAGGGAGCATCTGAATGTGCCAAGTAATACCTCATTCTGAAGACAGTATTGCTGGTTCCAACATGGTACAAGAATTATGCTTGTATGTGGGACATGTGCAGATATCAAAGTTTGTTTTGGACTTAGGTTATGGAAATTATGACTTGTTTTCATATTTTGGTAAATAACTTTGCAAGGGAGCGTCTGAATGTGCTAAGTAATGCCTCATTTTGAAAACAGTATTGACAGTTCTAACATGGCAAAAGAATGATGCCTGTATGTTGTACTTATGTGCTGATATCAAAGTTTGTTTCGGAGTTAGGTTATGGAAATTATTATTTTTTTTCATATTTTGGTAGATAAATTTGTAAGAGCATCTGAATGCGCCAAGTAATACCTCATTTTGAAGACAGTATTGCTGGTTCCAACATGGTAAAATAATTGTGCCTGTATGTTGGACACGTGCAGATATCAAAGTTTGTTTGGAATTAGGTTATGGAAACTATTATTTTTTTTCCTATTTTGGTAAATAACTTTGCAAGGAAGCATGTCAGTGTGCCAAGTAATACCTCATTTTCAAGACAGTGTTACTCCTTACAACATGGTAAAAGAACTGTGTCTGTGCACTGTACACACGTACAGATATCACAGTTTTAGTCTTGTACGAATATGAAAATTATACATTTACAATACTTCTCATTATTATGCCCATATCTTTGCAAGGGAACATGGTGATCACACAAATGATGCATCATTTTGAAGCTGACATTCAGATGCACAACTTCGACACTAATATGTAGGCTCTGTTTGTTACAGGTGATGAGATATTATGCTTTGTTTATTTATCAATTATGAGAAAACATATTAATCATATTTCTGTGAATATCTCAAGAAAGGAGCATCCCACAGTAATGGTTAAGGTATCATTTTAAAGGTGACATTCATATTAATAAATTAAATTCAAATTGTATGGGTCTGCATGGTACATTGACCAAGATATTGTGCTTTGCTTTTCCAAAAAGGTAAAAAATATGCACAATATCAGCCTTCCTTGCCAAATATTTAATAATGACTTTGATATGCACTATCAACATTTACATTGTTGGAAAGGTCAGTGTCTGCTGAACAACATTCTCATTTACATGTTTAGTCTAGTTCTTATAGTTAGAGTTATGAACATTTGTTTTTTGTATGGTATTACAAATGGATTTTCTGAAAATAAGCTCAGGCTGCACTATTGTTCCTATGGTGGAATTAAGCAGGCAGCTTTTCCTGAGCTGCTCCGGAGTGAATGAGTTAAGACATTCGACACAAATGGACTTGAAATCTTATGAGTAATAATGGAAGAATATAATACAAGCGAGAAAGTTAGGAAACTACGCATGTCAATATATAGTAACAATAAAATAAAAAAATACTTGTAAATGGCTGGTTAAGTAAAAGAGGTACATATGAAGACTAGTGTAGGATGTAAGAGAAGGATGTCCAATGAGTCGTGTACTATTTGTTTAGTTATGAATGTGCCAGTAAGTAAAATAAATTACAAAATGAAGGAAGAGCATATAACATGAGGGGGTTAAGAATTCCAGTTCTGTTAACATATGCAGACGACACAATTGCAAAAAAACAAAATGTGGATAAAAAACAATAATTTGCATAAATGATTGCCTATAGATGGCTTTAAATAAAGAGAAAAGTAAAGATTTAGGTGATGTAGTTATGGTCAGGGGTATATATTTTATTATTAATTAAATTTCTGTGTTAGGCATAAAATTTGGGACTAAAGATGCAAGAAGAATTAAATGGGGAAAAACAATAGAAGAAATAAAACAAGCCTGTCTTTTCTGGAGAACATTTATATCATTCAGAAAGAAGGCTTATTTGATAATTCAATACTGATGGGAAAAACAGCACACTTGTCAATTGTATTTATGTTGCCAACAGTATTTGAAAAGGAATTATTGTAGATAATTTTTCATTTATATAGGGTTTTAGATTAAAGCCAGTAAAAACAGTTTTGTATGTAAATAAAGGAGGTCTAGGGTCAATTAACCCAGTGGTATACACTGCTTCATTAAATTTGTACAAAGTGTTAAAGTGGAAAAATCAAACTTAGAGATTTGTAGTAAAACTGTATATATATAGTATGATAAATTTTGAGGTACGGTTAACAGAAAAAAAAGTATAAGTAAGGAAATAAAATATTACCAAGAAAAAATATTTTTATGGAAAATAAAAACGGATATAGTAAAAGACAGAAAAGTGTATACAGAAGATAGAAAAGTGTGGTATGAGAATGTAAATGATAAAACATTACTATGTACAACCATCGGAAAATCAAACAGAGGGAAAAGTTACATCTATAAAAATAAGAAGCAAATGGTACAGTCAGAAAGTAGAATGTCAAGACATTTTTGTGGAGAAAGGTAATAAATTGCCAGTAAAAGGGAATATACCATATAAGAAGAAAAGTGATTCTGTTTACATGGTCAAGAAGACAGAAAAAGAAATTATGTACCTACCATAACATTCCATGTTAGTTGTCTTGTTCTCGCCTTCTTTCTTGCTGATCGGCTCCGACTCGGCCATCTTCTAATGCTTGAGAGCTGTTTACTGGCTTGAGGCCACCCCATATCCCATGATGCCTGGCGCTAGATACCCAGATCTCATTTGGTAAGTCTAACTGCAGACATAATAAGGAAAGGATCCTATCCTGGAATGTATAAAACCTACCAGGGAGGCTAATAGGCAGAAAGGAATAGCCAGAGAAGACTCAGCCAGTGTAAAACCATAAGGAACTCTTCTCGGTCTACCAGGATAGGGGGGTGGAGGGTGGGATGCAAGAAAGAAGGCGAGAAGACAACTAACCTGGAACGTTATGGTAGGTACATAACTTCATGTTAAGTTGTCTATCTCGCCTTTATTCTTGCTGGTTGGGACAGTGTCCCTAGCACCTAAAATCCTGGGTGGCTCATAGGAACAAACTCTTCAGAACAGTGGAACCAAAATCAGCTCTGCTCCTGGAAAACACATCCAACTTATAGTGCGAAATGAAAGTATGTGGGTTGGCCCACATAGCCGCAGCACAAATAGATTCCATGGGCAACCTAGCCTGAAAGGCCACAGAAGTGGCTAAAGCTCTGGTGGAGTGACCTTTTGGTTTAACAGGCAATTCTTTATTCCTCAATTGATAGATAAATGTGATGATAGAAGTCAACCACCTGGACAAGGTTACTTTTTTGACTGGAAGACCTTGTTCACCCTCAGCATAAGAAAGGAAAAGTTGGTCCAATTTTCTGATGTCCTTAGTTCTATGCAAATAAAAGCATAGTTGTTTGTGAACATCTAACTGATGCAATTTACATTCCGCCCTGTTGGAGTGGTTGGGAAAAAACACAGGAAGGTCTATGGACTGATTCAAGTTATTCTCTGAAGAGACCTTAGGAAGGAAGGAAGGATTAGTCCTGAGAGCAACCCTATCATTGTGGAACACTAGGTACGGAGGACGGGTACAAAGAGCCTGAAGTTCCAAAACTCTTCTGGCTGAAGTAATAGCTACCAGAAAGAGGGTTTTCCAAGATAAAAACTTCAAGGAACAAGATGCTGCACATTCGAAGGGGGGCAAAATTAGAGAAGCTAAAATCAAATTTAGATCCCACGGAGGGGGAGGATCTCTCACTGGAGGCCCGAGCAGAGTGGTCCCTTTGAGAAAGGCTTTATATAGCTTATGGGACATGATATTTTCCGACAGGCCAATGTGAAAATTTGAAATTGCAGCTAAATGAACTCTAATTGTAGCGGGAGAGGACCCAGCATGAAAGAGTTCCACAAGAAATTCCAAAATGTGGTGTACGGGGGCTGAAAATGGGTCTATACTCTTAGCCTCTGCCCAGGAGGAAAAACGTTTCCACTTACTAGCGTAAGTTTTTCTAGTCATAGACTTGTGCGATGATAAAATAATTTTGCGCACAGAGGGGGAGATATCAGGAAGCCTGGCTAAAGTTGGAAGTGGAGCAACCAAGCAGTGAGCTGGAGAGATTGCAGGGATTGGAGCAGCCCGCCCAACTGATGGATCAGAAGGTCTGGAACTAGGTCCAGAGTCCAAGGCTGCTCGAGAAGATGATGATGCAGGAATGGGAACCATATTTGTCAAGGCCAGTAAGGAGCAATGAGGATCATTTTGCAGCTCAATACGGTAGCTTTCTGTATTAGCTTTGGAATTAGGGGAAACGGAGGGAATGCATAAAGAAGTCCCTGAGGCCAATCGTGGACTACAGTGTCTCTTGGGGGAATGTCCGGGAAGTGGAAGGAGAGAGAAAAAATTGCTGCACTTGCTGTTGAAGGGGGTGGCAAAAAGGTCACAGCAAGGTTGGCCCCATTTGCGGAATATTTGGTCCGCAACTACTTGATTCAGAGACCACTCGTGAGGCATGAGAATTGCTCTGCTCAGCCTGTCTGCTATGAGGTTGGACCTCCCAGGGATGTGCGTTGCGATAAGAAACCGTTGGGAAGAGATCGCCCACTGCCACAGTCTGAGTGCTTCTCGACATGGGGGTAGGACTTGGTTCCACCCTGCTTGTTGATGTACCACACTACTGACATATTGTCCGTTTGAAATGCAATGGTCCCGGTAGGAAGAGAGTCCTGAAGAGCTTGCAACGCTAAAAGCATGGCCCTCATCTCCAAGACGTTTATATGCAGATGGTACTCGTGAGGTTGCCAGGTGCCTTGGACTGTTCTGCCCTGATAATGCCCCCCCACCCGATCAGGAGACATCCGTGGTCACCATAGCAACTGGAGGGGGAAGTACAAATGGTCTGCCCTGGGGCACTGATGTGGAGACCATCCACCACGCAAGGTGCTTTTTGCATGCTTCTGTGATCATAATCATGCGAGACATGGGAAGCTGCTGGAAGGACCATTGGGTGAAAAGAAGCCACTGGAGAATCCTCATGTGAAAGCGAGCTTGAGGAACAAGTATGATCGCTGCTGCCATGAGACCCAGAGCTTGGAGGACGAATCTGGCTTGAATTCTTTTGCATGCTAATAAGACCTGTACATGTTGGCGAATCACCAATACCCTGTTTGGTGGAAGGCTCGCTGACATGTCTCTTGTATTTAAATTTGCACCTATAAAGGTGATAGACTGACAGGGCGACAATGCAGACTTTTTGAAATTTATTGAGATACCTAGTCTGGAGCAAGTCTCGATAGTGTAGTCTCTGGCTCGCATCCAGGATTCTCAGTTAGAAGCGCACTGGTGGTTATGCACATTAGATGTTTCATCCTTATATACAAGTATCCCCCATGATGCTGGTATTTTGGCCATTTCATATTGGTTGGAAAAATCGAAATTATATTCCACTGGTTTTAACAATTTTCTGGTGAAACTTACTGAATATGTTCTGCGCAAAAACATTTTCTATTTTGATGGAAAACCATATTGACAAATCAAAGGTACTGCAATGAGGGCATCTTTTGCCCCCATATATGCAGATTTATTTATGGGATTCTTCGAACAATCCTTTATATATGATGTCCATCAGAACCTTTACATCAACCATTTAGATATCTGGAGAAGATATCTAGATGATTGCTGGATGGTGTGGCGTGCTAATAAGGACCAGGTGGCTGATTTTGTAGGTTATCTGAATAACAATCCTTTTGACATACAATTTACTGTCAACATAGAGCATCAAGAGATTGTCTTTTTGGATGTTGTTGTCTCAAGACTTTCAGATCATACATTGGCCCACCTCTGTTCATAGAAAATTCCCTCAATATAACACATTGCTTCATGCAACCAGTTCTCACCCACGCCACATCATCAGTAATATTCCTAAATCTCAGTTTTTGCTCATGAAACGCATATGTTCTTCACAAGAACAACATCAAGTTTGTAGACAAGATTTGGCTAATAGGCTTATTTACCGTGGATACACACAGCATCACATCTCTCATACCATTGACCAGACCAACCATGTGACACGTTCAAACTTATTACAATACAAATATTTGAAACTTAAGATGACAATTCCAATTCTGTCCAACCAATTAGGCTTGTAACAACCTATGGAAATAACACATGCAGATTCAGGGAAATTATCAATAGACATTGGGACATACTAAAATCTCATGAATTTCTTAATGAGATTTTACCAGAGCAATGTGCTTTCTCATATCGCAGGGGACGCACTATACACTCTCGCCTTACTCATTATAAGAGGTACACACCTGAGACTACTGTCCAAACCACCTTATTTGGTGATCCTTTGGTGGGTTGTTTCCCTTGTGGTCATTGTAGTGCCTGTCAACACATCTCAAAAACCAAGGAATTCTCTAGTAAAAACACATCAAAAGTTTATATTATTACCATCTTTGGTAATTGTAGCTCAGATTGGGTTATTTATTTGGCCACCTGTACCTGTTCTGCTTTTTATGTGGGTCAGACATCTAGGCCAGTTAAATTAAGAATCAGTGAACATTTTAGTGCGATCAGAAATAAACGTGTGTCTAATGCCCTATACAAACATATTACTAATCACCCCACTGCTGTTTTTAAATTTGTGATTATTGACAAGATTCAAATGCATAGGAATTTTAAAGCAGGTTGGCACACTAAGCTCAATAATATGGAAAACATCTGGATAACCAGATTAGGAGCATTGTTCAAACCTGGGCATAACGAAATAGAATAACATGTTTACAATTATTTAGTTTGTGTGAATTTACTAAGCTTTTCACAATTTACATGCATTTTGATTGGCATCATGACTCCTCAATATTACAGTATAGAGGTGAGTTATCCCATTAACAATAATAATAAGATATATTCTTTATCTTAAAGTATAATTATGTGGATTATGCCAATCATGTTTTTTTTGTAATATTGTACTTTGGTCCATTTATATTTATAATTATTATTTTGTTGTTCTTTTTTGCTTTAACATCTATATGTAGTAACTACTAGAAGATCTTCTATAATTATTTATTTTTTAAATGGAATTGTCATTGTATACTTTTTTCTGCAATGTTTATTTAAATTTTTACTATATAAGACCAGGATGTTGGGAGCTACATAATTTTCTGTCATGATTCTTTAGCATTGAAGAAGGCTTTGTATAGCCGAAACCGGTCTGCTTGCTGTGAGCCATTTATATGGCTTTAACTTTTTGAAGTAATTAAATATTTTCCCTGCTAAACCATTGTGCTGGTCCACATTTTTGTCTTACCCCTCGCAGAAGGTGATGCCTGGTGGTAGCAGTGAGGAGCCAGTCGTCTAGATATGAAAACACCTGGAATCCTTGCCGTCTCAGGTGAGCGATAACTACTGCCATACATTTGGTGAACACCCCGAGGGCTGTGGTGAGACCAAAGGGCAGAGCTCTGAACTGATAATGGCTGGCTCCCGGCCGGAAGCGAAGGAATCTTCTGGAGCATCTGTCCATTTTGATATGGTAGTACGCATTCTGAAGATCTATAGAGCACATCCAATTGTCCTGACCCAGAAAGGGTAAAATGGACTGTAGCGTGACCATCTGAAACTTCGTTCTTTGTACAGACCTGTTCAGTCTGCTGAGATTCAGAATGGGTCTCCAGTCCCCTGTCTTTTTTGGTATCAAAAAGAACCTTGAGTAAATTCCGGATCCTTGTTGGTCTGCTTGGACTTGCTGGATGGCCCTTTTTCTTAGCAGTTCTGAAACTTCTTGAACTGCTTGATCCCTTAGATTGGGTGGAACATCTGGAAGGGACTTGTTTAACACTAAGGGAGTGCGAACAAAGGGAATTCTGTAGCCTCCGGATATAACAGACTGTACCCATTTGTCCTGTGTTATGTTTTGCCAGGCTCTTGGGTACAGCGATAATCTTCCCCCGACTGTCTCCAGAGGTGGGCAGCCGGGCAACCCTTCAGGGATGCTGGAAGGGCTTCTCAGAGAAGGATTCTCTGCTGCCCTGGTTTTGTGGACCCCCTCTGCTACGAGGGTGGTGTCTATTATTGTTCCCTCCTCTGTCCCTGGATGGGAACTCACCACGTGTGTCCGGCAAGGCTCCCTGGGATTTCCGGAACCACATCTTCCCACTCTTCTGACCCTTGGGATATGGTCTGGAAGGAGTGGAAAAATGGACTCCCATGGCAGAGAGAGTCTTGCCTTCCTGCTCACACCTGGTAAGGGTGTCCTTCACCTGTGATCCAAAAAGAGAGGAACCATCAAAGGGGGTGTTGGTGAAAGACGCTCTGAAAGGTTCCGCAAAGTTACATAGCCGCATCCAAGCGTGCCTCCTTAGGGCAACGCCTGTGCCAGAAGCTCTACTCGCACCATCGGCTGCATAAGAAATGAGCCTCATGGAGGAGTTCACCACTAAATTAAGAGTAGTCAGCTGGGAGGCTTCCTTAGCCTGGGCCCCCTCAGCTGATGGATCTTGGAGGGTATCTCCAAGCTCTTTAAGGAGATCCCTTTGAAGACGGGTAAAGTGGCACAAATAATTCAGAGACCTCATGGAAAAGGTTGCTGAAGAGAACATCCGCTTCCCATATCTGTTCATCGTTCTGGATTCCTTGTTAGGGGAATAGACAGATGAAGAAGTTTCAGCCAACTCCTTTGTGGCTGCCACTACCACCATGGCATCAACGGGAACACCTTTGGTCAAAAACTCTTTATCCTGTGGTGCAGTTATGAATTTAGCGGGTCTTCTGGGGTCGGTTCCACTGTGTCTGGACCTGACCACGCTTTCCGAGCCACCAAAGACATCAGTGGGTCGAAAGGCGGAGACACCCAGGAGGTGGAAGGTCTGGATCCGAATGCATCCAGGAATACAGACATCCTCGGAAGGGCTTAGGGTAGTCCAGTTCCCCCTCTGCCTAAGCATCTCAAGGAAGTCTGAGAAGGAGACATCTTCAGAGAGGGATCTCTGGGAGCCTTCCGAATCCTCTAAGTCGGTATCTGATGTGACAGACTCAGGGGAGTCAACATGCTTCCTCTTGCATTTCCTTTTACGAGGTGGCT
This sequence comes from Protopterus annectens, assembly GCF_019279795.1. Lineage (NCBI taxonomy): Eukaryota > Metazoa > Chordata > Ceratodontiformes > Protopteridae > Protopterus > Protopterus annectens. The sequence continues at coordinate 941,893,953 of NC_056746.1, forward strand.
CCTCTGAATGATCAGGGGAGGCCTCGGAAGAGGAAGATACACCCAAAGGGGTGCCCTGGAGCATTGGTTCCCCACGCTTGGGGTCTGGACGAGGGGCAGACGCAGGCACCCTAGGCGGAGGAGCCGATGGGGATGATCGTGGGGCTGACTCAGGGGCCAGCACACTCCTCATGACCTCGAAGGCATCCATGCTCGGATACAGAGAAGGATCCTGTTCCGAAGAGATCGGAATCCCTCTCCGCACCGAGGGGGACGGCTCCTTATCGAGTCCAGGGAGGGAGACCTAGGTCTCTTTCGACTCCCCGATGGCTCCGAAGTCGAGTCGGGATCGACTGGGAGGCAGGCACATCGGTTCCGGCCGGAACAGAGGCAGAAGGAACAGCTTCACCCAACGATGACTCTGAACTGGGAGCCGAAGATTTAGGTGGCTTAGAGGACTTCACGGGCTGAACCTTAGCCGGTGAATCCTGCTTAAGTAAACCCTGTAGGATTAACTTATTTTTACGCTCCTGCAGGACTCGGGCTGAACGCATGGCAAACCGAACAAGAGTCCTGCAGGTGCATGGCGCCCAGACAATAGACACAAGACGTGTGACCATCTGTCAGGGACAACTTCTGACGGCATGAGTCACACTTCTTGAATCCGGACACCTTGGTATCCTTGGACATCTCTGAAAAAAAATTGGAACACCAAGAACAATACACAAACAATAGGAGATAAAAACTCACACACACACTAAAGTTACCACACCCAAAAAAACAGCCAAAAGAAATACTAACAATATTTTATGCTACCTACAAGCAAATAAAACTAAACTTGGTAAATACTACTATTTTTTTTTTTTTTTAAAGAAAAAGGAAAGGGTTAGTCTCTAATTTAAACAGCTACCTACCTGAAGAAAGTGAAGGGGGAGGGGAAAACTCTCTAATTAAAACGAGTTTTCTGAAGGAAAGGGGAGAGATTCAGGAAAGAAATTATAGGTACAACAAAGATATACTGAGAAAGGTTGTAACTACAACTAACAATCTACACTAACAAACCCTAATAGTTTTTAGCAAAATACAGTAAAACAATGAAAATATATGGACCTGAGCCAGTAAGACAACCTTGCAGCAGAAGCGGCAAACGAGATCTGGGTATCTAGCGCCAGGCATCATGGCATATGGGGTGGCCACGAGCCAGTAAACAGCTCTCGAGCTTTAGAAGAAGGCCGAGTCGGAGCCGAGGATAGACTCCGAACCCAACCAGCAAGAATGAAGGTGAGATAGACAATTTAACATCATGTGTTTTTTGAAATGCAAGAGAGTAAAAAAGTTATGGGGAAAACCAAGTAAAGATTTTAAGATATAAAAAGTGGGTATGATTAAATAGGGATATCTTAAGAACAGAAGTAAAGAATATGACAAAAGAATATATAGAAAGTTATTATGTTACATGGGTTATGTGGAATGAAAGAATAAATAAAATTATGTTTAATGGAAAATGGATTTCAGCAACAATATTAATTAAAATCAGATGGTGGCTATGGAAAAAGGAGTGGGGGTCTAAAAGAAATGAAAATTTAGTTTGACTCTAAAATGGCGTGTGCGCGCAAACATACATTTGTCCACTTGTAAATATTTTGTAAATAAAGAGAGTTGTTTTTGTATATAAATAAAGGACCCCTACTCTTTTTGACAGGTGCTGTGGGATCTTTAACATCCACCTGAGCTACCATCTACTTGGGCAGATGGAATCTCAGTGTAACATCTCACCCAAAGGACAACACAGTGTAACATCTCACCCAAAGGACAACACACCCAGGAGTGCCTCACCCCCTTATGCTGCAATGCAGCATCAGTAAGTCATCTACATTATGCTTGAAGAATAGAACCTATAGCCTTCTACACCAAAGGTGAGTGTTGCTACCTGTTGCACCACTAAAACTGCTAAATGCTAGCTAGGAATTAAAGAACAAGAAAATGGTCTAATAATGTTAAGGTGCCTGCTTTGTTTATCTATTTAACTATACATTTTTTTTCTAGTGCAGAGTTTCTGGGCAGTGCTACGATCTGGTCTGCAATGAAAATTATGTAGGCCATCAATGGAAATGAAGGAACCATGTGGTTAGCTTGAGGGACTGAATATCTGGAAGAGGCTTGCTAGGCAGTTGAGTCAATACATCACTGTGAGGTCTGAGAAGAAGTTTTCTCTAGTAGAAATGCTTGTTCGGGATAGCAGGGGATTTGTGAGAATGAACCTGGCCTTGTTCAACTCAGATTTCTGCAGAAACATCATTATCAGGGTAAATGTGGGAAAAGATGTAGATGTAGAAAACACCTAGTGGATAACAGTGCCTCAATTTGCAGCTGCATTTGGAACTAGTCTAGGATACAAAAAGACTACAACACAGCTTGCCCCATCAGAAAATTTTGTTCACTGCAGAATGACATATGGATCACTTGTGAGTCACCTCTAAGCCCAAGTGGTCCTGCCTGACCTTATATGTGCATTGAGGGAAACCAAAAGGATGACAAGGGCCATTCCATTAACCTCATCCCCTGTCGACCCATGGCCATACTGTCAGATTGTATGGCAACTGTACCCTGGGAGAGGGGGTCCAGAAAGTACAGTTTTGTACCTACCATAAATGTAGATGTTCTGAGTGTTCACACTGCTGCAGTCATTACACTTGGGTTATCCTTTTGTCAGGCGGTCCCCGCAGTCGGCCAGTGTTCCAAAGTCTGGGTCCGGCGTCGGTTGCTGTCGCCCCCTCCCTGACGTCAGTGTGCCAGGGGTATATAAGATGCATCTGACGCCATTTACTTCAGTTTTTCTTGCCCCAGATGTCAGGTGCTCCCAAGTAGGTAGGCAATACATATTGCTGATAAAAAATAAAAACAATACCTTCAGTTACAAGCAAATACACCACAAAGGTTGTATAGGATAAAAAGGTATAGATAAGTCCTGCTAGGACAGAGGGGATGGAGGGAGGGTAACCTGGACTGCAGCAGTGTGAACACTCGAACATCTACATTTATGGTAGGTACAAAACTGTACTATGTTCCATCGTGTTACACTGCTGCAGTCATTACACTTGGGTAGAATCTCAAAGCTAAGGTTGGCTGGCTGGTCTATAAAGAGTTAGGATTGGCTATGATGCCCCGCAGAACGGCAGTGGCAAATCCTGCTCTAGATTTAGAGTAAAGAGGCAAGTGGTAATGCTTGGTGAAGGTGTGCACTGAACTCCAAGTTGCAGCCTCCAAAATTTCCTTGGTAGATACTCCTCTTAGAAAGGCTGTTGGAAGTGGCTGTTGCCCTGGTGGAATGTGGCCTAATGTTATTAGGGACTGATTTTCCATGCTGTGTGTAACAGTAACGAATACAGTGTCCTATCCATTTGGATATAGTCTGCTTTGAGATAGCCCTTGCCCTGTGATCCTGCAGCATATGCTACAAACAGTTGCTCAGTTGGTACTTAAGCATGTGAAACTGGCAATTTAAAGCCCTTACTGCTAAAGTAGCAGAAGTGTAAACTTTCTTCCTCCATCTATCCAAAGCTCTGGAATCTCTGTCCGAGGGTACTGGATTTTTTGCAATGGAAGCCTTAACCCCTTTTGGACCCTGGGAAATAGTTTCTGGATCAGCAGAAGGGTTTTTATAAAGAAACATGTGAAAGTCAGGGACTAATACCTATCTGGTTTGGCTGGTGCAGGAGGCAAAGAATCAGGAGATAAGCTGGATTCAGAGAACACATCATCCACAATATCTAGCACAGGCGGAATAGCCAGGGGCCTGTGCGGAGGCAATAAAAGGAAATCCCGGAGCCTTTTCTTGGATTCTGAATAATCCTGACTTTCCCAATGGAAATGCCCCCTCATGGTATGTAAAGTTTCCCCAAAAGAATAATCCTCAGGAGGAGAGGCTGAAGGGATTGATTCTTCAGCATCAAAGTCTTCATAGGGGGGTAGAGAGTATCCCTGGTCTGAAGAGGAATCAGAGGAAACAGAAACCTGATCAGAGGAATCATAGTCTGTATCCTGTCTAGGCCTTTTCTCAGGAGGGGGATGGGAGCCCCTGATTAGACTAATGAGGTCTTCAGCCATTTTAAGCATCTGTTTCTTAGGCATGGAGGAATGTCCTGGAGAACGTTGTACTTGCTTCTTTGTCTTTAATGGTACTTTTGTCTTGGCTGTTGCTTTAATGGTAAGTTGTGAAGGTCTGAAAACACCCTCAGAAGCCGATGCCTACTCAGCGGCTCTAGACCCATTTGAGGAATTAGTTTCCATAGGCCCAATACCTTGGCCAGAGGCCTAGTTGTCTCCACGTGGGAGTCGGAGGCGGCCTGTGGCTCTGAGGTAGCGGGTGTCAGGGGCTGCGAAAGCGCCTCACTGAGAACCGGCAACTGGCATATAAGAGGTTTCGTCGTCGGTTTTGGACCTCAGATGTCTGTCTTTACCCTTGTCTTTGCGTTTTTTCGTAATTGCGGTAATCGGATGATCCGACGGCATAGTATAATTGAATCTTCGGCCAAAGTAGTGCAAAGCAAAGTCAAAATGTTGTTTTATAGTGCGTTTGTTAAATCTAGCACAAAACCGACAACTAGTGACATCGTGATCAGGGCCTAGACATGGAATACAGTAGGAGTGGAAGTCCTTATGAGGTATTTGCTTCCCACAAGAAATGCAATTATTAACTTTTTCTGACATCGGTCTGAGGCAAGAAAAAAGTTTCCCCAACGGGGTACTTAGCTTTATTGAAGACTTCGGATCTGAAATTCGACTTTGAAAATCTCAGGAGTCGGCCAACCAGTACTTGCAAACTGCTTCTGCGTTGGGCACCGCGCGGCAAGAAAGACTGAAGAAAATGGCGTCGGATGCATCTTGTATACCCCTGGCGCACTGACATCAGGGAGGGGGTGACAGCAACCGACGCCGGACCCAGACTTTGGAACTCTGTCCGACTGCGGGACCGCGTGACGACAGGATAACCCAAGTGTAATGACTGCAGCAGTGTAACACGAACATCAGCTGCAAGATCAGCACCCTAATCTCCAGAAAACTGATATGTATGGAGGCTTTTTGATGTGACCACATCCTTAGGGACGTCTGTGCCAAGAATTGCCCCTCCCTCCCCAGGAAGATGCATCGGTGAACAGGACATTGGGAAATTAATGGGATGGGAAACGGCTCTCAGACAAATTGCACATACACAGCCACCAACAAAGGTGCTGACAGTATGCCCAAGAGATCTGAAATGGAGAGCACACAAGAGCCACAACATGCAGGCGCTGTCCTCTTTATTGTCCAATGATACAGCCCAATGTCGTGTCTCCCAAATAGGACCATAAAGGTTGTTGGTGCCATAAGCACTAACACTTTGATGCATAACGCTGCTGTAGCAACGGGAAAGAAAGAAAAGACTGAACAACACCTTGAAGACATGAAACTCTGTCTAAGGGAAGACTAGATAACTGAGACTCTGTGCTCAGGTGGCATATAATAAACCTCTCAGTTTGTGACAGCTTCAACTAGAAATTTGTAGTGCGCTCTGATATTCAAGGCTGGAACAGTTGAAGCAAGCAGTCCCTTGCTTGAGTTGACGACTCCTTTTTGGAGGCAGCTAGGAACCAGTAATCCAACTATGAAAATACTCTAATCATCAAAAGCCAGAGACACGCTGCAACAGCTGCCATGTACATCCAGGCCCCCTTCTATGACCATCCAAACTTGTTTTGTGCAAACTAATTGCCCAGGATGGAGATAGGCAAAAGTTAATTTGTCGTCTCGGAAGTGAAAAAAAAAAAAAGAATCTCAACCTTTATACCACAGCAATTTTGGTAAGATCATGGATTGTCCTTAACAAGTAGGCATCCTATAGATATTACAAAAAAATACAAGAAAGTCCGAAAAACATGAAAATACGACAAAAAGACCAGTAAAAGAATATAAAATTCACCAGCTTGCACTTTATTAACAAGAACGTCTCTAGCTCTTCGGCAAGAAATGCCTTCTAGGAGTACATCAGTAAGGAAAAAATTGCCATTTTATACAAACATTTACTACCAATTATAAAACACTTTAATATCTAAAACATAATACTGTATTTCTATTATATTTAGAAAACAATTATATCAAAAGTTTCCATAAACATTCAGTATTAAGTCCACAAGGACTTAAAAGCATTGCATTTTAAAATATAAATACTTTAACAAATGATGCTTATTTTTATACCCAGAGTTGCCAACACCCAAATTAACTTGTTCTAGGATGCTGGCTTGCAAAGAGTCTGGATTGCTATTGTGCAACAATACAGCCGAATGACGTCTCCAGGCGTTTCTGCAGTTACATCCTACTGCTCCTCTAGGCGTCTAATATTGCCTGTTTATATTTGCATTAATAATTCCAAAACCATGTTACATACAAGGTATCGGAAAATTTTATCTTGAAGCATACATGACGGCAAACACAACTGTATTGATATATGACCTATGTCAATGGATATTTGTTAAAAATATAAGGTGATAACTTCAATTTTTAAATGCTGAAGCCACGCCCACTAGGAGTTAAAGGTACTCATTCAAAAGAGGTCTAGTGGAGGGAATGAGTGCATGGCAACAGGCATAGTAACATTTTCAATTTTTATGTCTCTAATGTGCTCCTGCAGTCTCAATTTAAAACTTTTCTTAGTTTCACCTATATAAAAGAGCTTGCAGGAACATCTGAGAACATAAACATTACATGTTACACAAGTAAAATATCCTTTAGGACTAAAAGGAACACCACTGACATACCTAAAATAATTAACAACATATTTACATGCTGAGCATCTAGTACAACCACTAGTGCCCAGTATACCTAAAGTGCTGCATAACAACGACTGGTTAACAAATTTAATCTGTACAATAATGTCATGTATATTTCTACCTATTGTGTACGAAAATATAGGAAATCTGCATAATGTATCACAAAATACTTTACATTTAAATAAAAATGACCAAAAATGCTCAATTATCTTAACTTGTTCATTAGAAAAAACATTGTAAGAAATAACTATGTACATTTGCCTGACTTCTAACCTATCTTGTCTAGTATTACTGCCAGTATATCTTCTGTAGTAAACTGCTCGGCTGCAAAGCTGAATAGAGAGGCACACCAAATAAACCAGCACTTTAGCGTAAAATTAATTTTAATCTCCGCTTTTGTCAATACAGACTTCATCAGAAAAATCAAACACATTTTTGTTGCATAGGATATAAATACTTGAAAACCAATTACATTGAATTAAAACCAATTAAGGTAAATACAAAAATTTTCCATACATTTTTTGACAAATTGTAAGAAAAATAATTCCCGGTTTGCATAAATTCTTTACATGTATGTTCTAAAGAAAAGTTGACCGTAGCTGAAAATTGTTGCACACCCTCATACAGAAAAGGTGGGACAAAAATCACTGGAACATTTTACAGATGTAGTGTCAAGATAGCAGTAACCATCTATATCAGAAGAACATGAAAAAAAACTGTCATCTGTATCTGAAATATCTTCAGTGGAAATTAAAATATCATTAATGCCAGCATCTGAGTTATTTCTAGAAAAATAATTAAGCAAATGTAATTTTCTACACATTCTATATACTTAAAGTTTAAACATGTAGGGTCTAGGCATCACAGTAGGTACGAATTTAAGACCCTTATTTAAAATATACATTTGTATTTCAGTCAATTCCACTTGTGATAAATTTATAACAATGTTATTCTCACCATTTACACCAGAATCACAACACACAAATTCAGTTCCATCTAGTCCTTTTATTTTGCTGCTGATCAACTCCTCTATTACTAAAAGTTTGTTGCTGGTGGCGAAAACCATCCCCGGTGTTTCTTTCTGAATCTGCTGTTCTCTTACCATTTTGAAAATTATTGTTCAAATATTGAGGCTTTTGAGCTTGAGGCAAATGCAGCATTTCCTGCCGAAGCGCTATAGACTTGAGATGTTCTTGTTAATAAAGTGCAAGCTGGTGAATTTTATATTCTTTTACTGGCCTTTTTGCTGTATTTTCATCCTGTAGATATTACCTCTGCAATCCATCTGTCCTGTAGGATTGTATTCCGTGCTGTGAGATACATGTGGAGAAATGCCCCTCCAACTATCCCCAAACAGAGACAGTCTAGCAATTCCCAAGAATTCCACTGCCAATTCCCAGATGGAGGGCTATGAAGTCCCATGCTTTACAGCCCTCTGTGCACCCTGCTTCTATGTTGGTTTTAAGTCCAATGCAGCTTTTGGAAGGCTGTAGTTGATTTTTTAAGCATTTAAGTTCTACTCACTCTTCTGGAACCTTCAAAATGGCCTAAGGGAAGTGGAGAATGTTTCTCCAATGGCACCAAGCATCTTCCCCTCTTCCTGACTCTTTTGCAGCTTCTCCTTCAATTGGGTCCTAAACAAAGAGGGCCCCTCAAATGGGGCATTAGTGAATGATGCCTTAATGTTGTCCACAATACTGCAATCTTGAACCAAGCATGGCAGTGTACAGCTATGATTAACTGAGCTACACAAGCAGCTCACTCCACCGAATCAGGAACTGGTCACATGGAAAGCACAGAAATTCAAATTTTCTTTGAGATATCTAAGTGGCAACTCCTTCAGCCTGTCAAAGATTCAATCCACTGAATCAAGCTGAAAGCACGTATGTGGGTCAGGTAAGTCAAACATAAATAGAGAATGCACCAGATGCATAAACAATTTTCAGAGAGGTCTGGTTCCGAGGGACTCCTTATCGGGTGGGGGTGGGGGGACCTAGGTTCTCCTCTGATCTTTATCCCAGCTACTCTTGATCTTTTATGAGGGAGGCTGGAAGGTCTTGCCTGGTCTCTCTGGAAAAGGTTCCACAACTTTGGGTTCTGACCATGCCCTATTTACCTATTTTAACCCTTTTACTGAAATGGGGGGGGGGGATACCCAAGATGTAAGCAGGATGGAACTGAAAGCCTCCTGCAAAACTCTGAGAATGGGTCATCTGTCCAATGGTATATCAGCTTTTTGGCCCTCTGGGATGAAGATGAAAGGACTAAAGCATCTTACTGACAGGCATCCACTGGCAATGATAATGTGGATACACAACCCTACAATTCTATGAGCACCTCAGGTTGCAAGTGCACCGACTCCAAACCCTTAAGGACTAACACATCCAATGTTTTCGTACCAAGGGGAGCAGTCTCTTCCAGTCAGCATCTGAGCAGAGGAGGCCTCAAATTCTGAAGAGATCAGTATCAAAAATAGGCAAGATGGGTTCACTGTTTACATCTGTGCTAAAACACAGGTTGAGGACCTGGGTCACAGTGGCCTACAATGCCTAAAACCCTGAGAAAGGACACCAGTAAAGATGAAGAAATGCTGTCAAAGAAAAGAATACAACTGGCATCAACAACAAAAAAACAAACACCTTCTACTCTAAAACATCTACCACAGGCTGTTGGAGAAAAAAAAAAAAAAAAAAAAGAAAGAGGATAAGGGTCTTTCTCTAGCAGCCTTGAAAATAAAAATGGAAGGGAAAGTACAGTTTTGTACCTACCATAAATGTAGATGTCCGATAAGTATGCATCTGCAGTCCTTACATATGGGTTGTCCTGCCTCAGGCAGCCCTTCGGTCGGCCGGATTCCAAAGTCTGGGTCCGGCGTCGGCTGTTGTCGCCCTTTTTCCCGACGTCAGAGCGCCTGGGGTATAAAAGCGTCAGCCGACGCCATCTTCCTCAGTTTTTCTTGCCCCAGATGCCAGGTGCCCTCTAAGTAAGGCTAAATTTGGAGAGATGAAAACATTCCAAACATGCACAGCAATAAAAAACAAATACACCATAAAAGATAACCCCAGCTAGCTAAAAAGAGGGATAGGGACCCAAAGAATACCACAGAGGGGTAAGGAGGGAGGGAAATCCTGACTGCAGATGCATACCTATCGGACATCTACATTTATGGTAGGTACAAAACTGTACTATGTCCTTCAAGGATGCATCTGCAGTCCTTACATATGGGTAGAATACCATAGCCAAGCTGGGGGTGGTAGGACCTAAGAAAAGGATGGTGTAGCTAACATGCCCTGCAGGACTGCACAGTAGCAAAGCCTGCTCTGGATCTGGAATATAAAGGCAAGTTGTAATGCTTGTAAAATGTATGCACAGAGCTCCATGTAGCAGCTTCTAAAATGTCCTTTGTAGCCACCCCTCTTAAGAAGGCTGTGGAGGTGACTGTTGCTCTGGTGGAATGAGGCCTGATGTTAGCTGGCACAGCTTTTCCATGAAAAGAGCAACAGAATCGAATGCAATTTCCTATCCATTTTGAAATTGTCTGTTTGGAAATTGCTTTTCCTTGTACACCAGCAGCATATGCTACAAAGAGTTGGTCAGTTTTTCTGTAAGTCTTAGTTCTGTCCAAGTAGTAGCGCAACTGTCTGTGAATGTCCAGGGTATGCAGAAGTTTCTCTCCTTTATTTTGTGGATTTGGAAAGAAGGTAGGCAGGTGAATAGCTTGGTTCAGTGAGACCCTGGATACCACCTTTGGCATGAATGAAGGATTGGTTCTCAAAGAGACTCTGTCCTGATGAAAAATGAGAAATGGTTGTACTGCCATGAGGGCCTGTAACTCAGATACTCTTCTTGCTGAGGTTATGGCCAGAAGGAAGGCAGTCTTTCAAGACAGGAATTGTAGCTCTGAAGATGCTGCTGGTTCAAAGGGAGGAAGAGTTAGTTTTTCCAACATGAAGTTAAGGTCCCATGTAGGCACTGGTGGTTTCCTTGGAGGGTTGATGTTTTTTATCCCTCTTGGAAACTGCCTTAGCAGAGGATGAGAAAATACAGGTGGATCAGTGTTGTACTCTGCTGATATTGCTGAAGCATGAATCTTTATTGCAGAATAAGAGAGGCCATTGTGGAGCATTTCAGCCAAGTATTCAAGGATATGTGGAATGCTCATCACTGTCGGATCTTGACCCTTTGCGGTGTTCCAGCTACGAAATCTTTTCCATTTTGCTGAATATGCCTTTCTTGTGGAAGGCCGCCGAGCTTCCATGATGATATCCTTTACCCTCTTGGATAGTTTATCCTGGCGAGGAGTCAAGGTATTTGCCAGGCTGTCAGCTGCAAGGTTTTTAGGCTGGAGTGCAGAGTTTTGTAATTGTGCTGTGTCAGAAGAAGCGGCCAATGTGGTAGAGGCCACGGTTTCGTGAGTGACATGCTCCTCAACAGTAGGTACCAGTGTTGTCTTGGCCAGTCCGGAGCTATCAGAATCACTTTTGGTTGCTCTGCCCTGATCTTCAGTAAGACCTTGGTCATTAACGGTAGAGGTGGGAATGCATATACTGTTAGAGTATTCCAGCTGAAGGAGGGGGCGTCCACTTTCCATGCTTGAGGATGGTATGTCCTTGTGCAGAATTTCTTCAGTTGATGGTTGTGGTGGGAGGCAAAAAGATCTATGTCCGGCCTTCCCCATGATTGTGTTATCTGAAGAAAAATATCCAGGTGCAACATCCATTCGTGTGGATCCATGATGTTTCTGCTCAGGCTGTCCGCCAGTACATTGTCCTTTCCTGGTACGAACTGGGATTGCAGCTCTATATTGAGTTTTAGGGAAAGTTCCCACAGATTCATTGCCAAGCCTGCAAAGAGGGTAGGAATGGGTACCTCCTTGCTTGTTTATGTACCACATAACTGTGGTATTGTCTGTCTTTATTAGCAGGTGACCTTGATGCAGGAAGTGTTCGAAGGCCTCGATTGAATGCATCACTGCCAGCATTTCCTTTTGGTTGATGTGCAGGTGCAATTCTTTTTGTGTCCATTGTCCTTGAATGCATCTGCCCTCCATGTGCGCTCCCCATCCATGGTCTGAGGAGTCCGTTGTAATGGTTTGGCTGATATGTGGCTTGCTGAAAGGCAGACCCATGTTTGACTGGCTTGCTTTTGCCCACCACAGGAATTCCTTTTGAAGGCATGTAATGAGGGGGATCAAAGCTTCTAGGCTGTGTCTGTGCTGAGACCATAGACTCCTTAGGTACCATTGTAGTTTCCTCATATGCAGCCTTGCTTGTGGAATCAGAAGAATGCAAGATGCCATGAAACCCAGGGCCTGCAGGATTTTCCTTGCAGTCAGCTGGGTTTGTGTTGTCAGATTTCTGAAATAATCTGGTAATTGTTCTTGTCTTTCTTCTGTGAGAAAAGCCATTTGGGTGTTTGTATCCAGTTTTGCACCCAGGAAAATTATTCGTTGGGATGGAACAAGTCTTCATTTCTGAATGTTGACTGTGTATCCCAAGGCCTGTAATAGACGGATGGCATAGTTCAAGTGTTTTACCAGTGTTTGTTGGCTGTCCGCTTGTATAAGGCAGTCGTCCAGGTAAGGGTATATTTGAATCCCCTGAAGTCTGCAATGTGCAATTACTGATGCCAGGCATTTCGTGAATACTCTGGGCACAGTAGATAAGCCAAAGGGCAATGCTGCGAATTGATAATGCTCTGAACCTGCAAGAAATCTGAGGCGTCTTCTGCAATTTTGTCTGATAGGGACATGCAGGTATGCCTCCTTGAGGTCTAGAGTTACCAGCCAGGACCCCTTGCCCAGCATGGGAAGGAGTTGCTGTAAGGTCAGCATTTTGAATTTTGGCACGATGAGATAAGTATTCAGTGCGGACAAGTCCAGAATAGGCCTCCATTGCTTTTCTTTTCTTGGAACAAGGAATAGTCTGAAATAAAATCCTTGGCCTTGTTCTGTGAAAGGAACCTTTTCTATTGCTTTCATTTGTAGTAGGTTGGAAATTTGTTTGAAAGCCTCTGCCCTTTGATTTGGTGGCAGGTTTGGCATGCCTTGTCTTTTTGGTAATGTATGAAAATGGAATCTGTATCCTTTGTCAATTATTTGTCGTATCCATTTGTCTTTTGTAATACTGTGCCAATTTTTTGAGAATAAAGATAGCTTTCCGCCCAAAGGTGCTTCCAATTGAGCCCTGGTTGGCGGGGTCAAAGTCAAGTCATTGAGATGGTCCTTTGTAGTAGTTGTAGGTCCTGCACAACCTCTCTGGTTAGGAGGCTGCCATTGACGTCCTCTGTTGGAGCCTCGAGCTTGCCCTCTACCTCTGGCACGCCTGTTTTTGCCTCTTTGAAATCTGTCTGTCTGGAAAGGACCAATTCTTAGAAGGCCAATTTCTGCTGAATCTTGGTGGTTGGACCTGGAGAAAATCTTTGACTGTTTGTACTGATTTAGCCTTTTCCTCAAATTTCTTTAAGACCTCTTGAGCCGTGGAACCAAATAACTTTTGCTTTTCCAGTGGTGCATCCAGAAGCTTTGCCTTAACATGATCTGGCAGAGTTTGTTCCTTCAGCCAAGCATGTCTACGTATGACTGTACCTGTCATTGCTGACCTACATGAAGCTTCCAATGCATCATAACCACACTGTAAGAAATGGTTGCTAACCTGCTGGGAGTTATGCACCAGATCCTGAAGCGCCTTGCAATCTAGGGGTTCAGGCGAGGTTAGTTTTTTATGCAATTCATCTAACAGATACTCTTGGTACTGTATCATATGGAATTGACAATTTAAACGTTTGATCTGACATCGGCTGAGGCAAGAAAGAGTCCCCAACGGGGTACTTAGCTTTTTGAAGACTTCGGTAGCTGAAATCACAGGAGCTGGCCGACCGGCACTTGCGAACTGCTTCTGCTTCGGGCACTGTGCGGCAAGAAAGACTGAGGAAGATGGCGTCGGCTGACGCTTTTATACCCCAGGCGCTCTGACATCGGGAAAAAGGGCGACAACAGCCGACGCCGGACCCAGACTTTGGAATCCGGCTGACCGAAGGGCTGCCTGAGGCAGGACAACCCACATGTAAGGACTGCAGATGCATCCTTGAAGGACATCTATAACCATCTCAGTTTGCCTTTTGACCAAAACTTTCATCATAGTTTATTTGAATGGAAGAGGGAGAGCAAATAGATGTGGCTGAATGTATAGAGAGGGAGGAGGACAATATAGACCCAGACATTTAGAGAGCTCTTTTTCAGATGAGAAACTGCTCAGTCTATTCTTAGGGAGAGGATTCTGCAGCAAAGATAACTCAAACTGAGATGCACCCAAACTACAGACTTGTTCAGTACTGCCAATTTTAAGCCAGACTGTAAGAACGCTTCTTTCACTGTAACTTGGGATGGGGGAAGCAAGAAAAAGCCTACTTCAGTCCTTAACACCTCCCTTGTTCTCTACCTCTCTCTTCCTTTCTAAATTTAGATGTCGATGACAAGTCATTATGGTCATGCTTATTCCATTTCTGAAAACTTGAGGCATTTTTTTAACTTTATCCATACCTGCTATACTAATTCAAGTAAATAGAGCTACATTTAGAAGCCAACAAACAAAAACTAAGGCATGTTTTTCTCTCTCTCTCTCTCTACATGCATAAGGAAATTACTACTTTTGTCAAGCTGTGCTTTGGTCAACATCTGTTTAGTTTGCACAGTTTGGTTGACTAAACAGATGACTGATTCCTGTCGACAAAAGTAGCAGATCAGATGACTACTGTGGTTGGGGAATTTGCCTTTTCCTCCAAGAACTGTGTGATCTCAGAGTTAGAATATATAATTAGCAGGGTATGTGGGGGCTACAGAGGGGCATGCCCCTGCAAAAAAAAAAAAAGTTTTCTTTTGCATTTTGTTGTAAAGGTTTTGCATGTAACAAAACTGATGCACGGCGCATCACAGTAGCATGTCAACATGCATAATGTCAACCATTTGGTGTCATCATACACACTGACATAACTGCTGCTCTACAAAGGTAAATAAATATGCAAGTACGCACACAGATGGAGACACAGGGGGGAAAAAAAAGGCCAGTCATTATCAAGAACATTAGTACGAAACACAACTCATAAATGTAGCAATAAAACTGTCACCCCAGCTAACAAACATACCATTCCCAGGCCAGCTGCCTCCTGAAGATTTCTTGCTGGGAAATGGTCTCTCCTCAACAGTTACTCCCAATTATGAAACCAACCTTATCTTGAGATTCAGGTCAGCCCTGGGTATCCCCATTTCTTTAAAGTAACCACCCTAACTTTTAATAACCAAAAGATCAATACAAAATGACTTGTTATATTACATGATGCAAAACCTCTACACAGCACACCTCAAAACTGTACTTTGCTAATGTTAATGCATCCTCAGTTCAGCTCATTACCTATATGCTTCATTAACATACATTAAACATCCAATCCCATCTTACTTCAGAAAGCCACTAACACTCTTTAGATGAGGAACTTCTTGCTTTTCCTGAGGGAATATAAATTCACTAACAGATGAAGAGCAGTTTCAACCAATTAGATTCCTTACTTTCAGTTTAACATGGCAGAGATGTACTAACTCTAGCTAGATTTTATTTTACATTAGAAAAGTACTACATGTAAACCTACACAGTATGCTATGTTTACAATGTCCATAAAGCAGGGTCACAGTGAGCCACATTTATCAGATGCGGGTAGCTTAGACTTTACACGTCAAAATGATAGGAGGCAGTGGAGGTGAGGTTAAGTTAGGGCAGAAGGGTAGGCTGTCCAGTGTGACATGGTGAAAGGCTGGAAATGGAAGGGCTCCGTTTTTACACCATGGATTTCACTGGGTGGCTGTAACTCATCCAACCCACCACCTCATAAAAACAGGGGTGTTTGACATGAGATTTTACACTAAGGACAGAACAGATACTACTAGGACACCAGTTGACCTTTGGGTGATCACACTAGGGGTCAAGAAGGAATTCCTTGGTTTTTTTTTCAGGGTTTTGCTTTTCCCAAAAAGTGGTAGCTAGATAGATGAGGCTATGGTGTCGCAGTCATACAGAGAAAAAACAGGAAATTTCATTTCTCGCTGATGAACTCATTGCTAATTGCAAACTCAAGAAATATAAAACCCTAACAATTGCAATGCTATCTATATTCCTCCAGGTGATAGCATTCCTCTTCTTGAAATTCTTCACTGGTTAGCTGACATACCTAATGAAACTGTCATTCTTGAAGACGTTAATATTAACTGGCTCACTGTCTCTTCAAACTCCTCACCCACTAGCATTCATCTTCATGGTTTCACCCAGATGTTGTAAGCTAACTAACTACAGTCCACACACTCAATATAAATCTATTCTCTTCCACTGACTAGTCCTCTCTCTCTTCCACCTCTAGATGAAGCAGTTTTCCAATTCAACATTATCTTCCTCAACATTTTAAACTCTCTAGCACCCCCCAGAATAGTTGGAGTGAAATCTCACTACTTACCTTGGCTCAACCAGTCTACCTGTGTTTATTATCCACAACACAGACTCTGCCTGGAAACATTGGATAAAAACAAAATCTTTCACCTACTACAACAAATATAGGGAATTTTGCAATCTGCACAAGAAAAACATATGCATCGATAAGAAAAATGTCTACCATGACTTTGTCCACACAATCTAGAAACCCTAAAAAATTTGGGAATTCTGTCAATCAAATTCTCCACCCTGGAAAGCATTCTACACCCAACCCCTGGCCCAATAACACTCCCCAAGAAACTGCAAACACTTTCAAAACTTACTTCACTGACATCATCAGTAAGCTTATGCCATCCTCTATTCCAACAAATTACTCTCCTCCCACCCCCCTTCCACAATGCTGCCCCTTTCTCATTTAATCCTATCCCCATCTCCTATATTAAAAACCTCCTACTCAAAATTAAAGTGTGTTCCCCTTCTGCTGACAAACTGCCCTCCTATCTTCCTAAAGGCTGCAGCCAGCTACACAGCATATTCAGTTTCCATCCTAAACAATCGCGCTCTCTCTGAATCTGCTGTCTCAGCTTTTTGAAAGAAATTTCACACTATACCTATTCACAAAGGGGGTAACTCTGTTGAACTTTCTATTGCCCCACTGCTATACTCTCTCCCCTCTCCAGAATTCTTGAGCACTGTGAGCATAAACAACTTATGTCCCATCTTTGTCATAAAAATCAGGTCTATATTACCATATCGAATGGTAATAATGTCTAACGCTCATATGAGTGAATATTCATGAAAACGAAGTTGTGTTTTTGGGGATGCGGTACAGTGAGGATTGGAATATTTGCCCTTTCCTCACCGTAGTGCGACCTCGGAGTTGGAATATATATTTAGCAGGGGGTGTGGGGGGCATAGCCCTCCACAACAGCAAGTTTGTTCTCGTGAATATTCGCTCATATGAGCATTCACCATTATTAACATTCAATATGGCAATATAGACCCTAAAAATCTTATCACCCCTACCCAGCATGGCATCACAGCACTACAACAGCTCTCATCTCCTCAACTCCATCTCCAGAGCCAGAGACAACAATAAGCTAGTTTCCTACCTATTCTTAGATCTCTCTAAAGCTTTTGAAACAGTCTTCCACCCTATTCTTCTCGCTAAACTGGCTGAACTTAATCTCTCCCCTTCTAATATCTCTTGGTTTGCTAGCTACCTCTCTAACAGACAGCAAATCGGTCAGATGACTCAATAGTCTATTACCTTTTCTCCCCATAAAAATGGGTGTACCACACAGCTCTATTCTTGGTCCTCTTCGCTTCAACATCTTTACTAACCAGCTACATACATCCTCTCCTCAGTCTCCCCTTACACAGTATGCTGATGATTTTACTATCATCTCCAATGCACACAAACCTTATGACCTGTACTCACTCAAACCTCATTCAATCTTCATAGGTTGGTACTAGGCTATCGGCCCCAAGGCCTATACAAGCCTAGCCATAACAATTCCCTGGCTATTTCTTCCCACCCTATTTACTTCCCTGGACCCCTGTCTAGCAGGGTGACTGACGTGATCCCCGGGGTGAATTTTCTTTCTCCCATCCAATCATCAAGGTTCCTTTTGAAGAGGGCCAAAGAGGCGCTCTGTTTGACATGTATGGGCAGTCTATTCCAGAGTCTGGGGAGTCTCTGGGGTCAGAAACCTATCCCTCCACCATGTTTTGTTTATTGCGATGACAAGATATGGATCCCTGGAGCGTGTGGCTCTGAGGGATTGGGATTTCTTTAAGTGTAGCGTGTCTAACAGCTCTGGGTTTGACATGGCCTTGTATGTTGAGCAGAGATCGCTTCGGAGTAGACGATATGCAACAAAGTATAGCTGGAGTTTTTTAAGGTGGTCACCATAGGGCATATGCTTTAAGCCTGTGATTTTTTTAGTGAGGTATTTCTGCGGCCTTTCCAGTTGTTGCAGATGTCTTGAGAGGTATATACCAAATGGGGCGTTGTATTCTATAATGCCGAATCTTGGCTTCCTAGCAACCAACGGATACTGAACCCCAAAAATCCAAATCATCTCCCGTTTCTACCTAAATCACTTAATCTCAAATCCTCTTTTTCTATCTCTTCCCTCAGCAACACTACTTCACCAGACTCGCACACAAAGCTCCTAAGAGTAATTATTGATGACCAACTTAAATTTGACCTCCATGTACACCATTCTATAAAGAAAACTCATCAAAAACCTGGCCTACTCTATAGACACAGAATAGTTGTGTAAAATCTTACAATAACCATAGATGTCCTCCTCTTCCATGTTGCAGTATTCTTAGTGTGGGTCTCCACGCCTCAGGCAACCTGAATGTCGGCTCCTATACAAAAGCTTAAGGCTGGCTGCTGTAGGTGTGTGGGATGTCACATGTAGGGCCCATAAACCAGGGACCTTAAAATGTGACATCTGCACGCACAACCTCAGAACTTAAATGCCCAGTCGGACAGTGCCAGAGAGAGTAATAAGTGATGTTAGCCACAGGTGCAAAGTGTCATATGCTGGCTAGTCTAACCCTGATCTAGCTAGGATAGAGTCTCCGAGATTGTCCTAAAGACAAGTCAACAGTAAAAAAAGGGGGATAAGCTGGGTGGGAAGGAATATTGCAACATGGAAGAGAAGGACATCTATGGTTACGGTAAGATTCTACACAACTATTCTATGTCCTTTGATTCCTATGTTGCAGTACTATTAGTGTGGGAGAGTACCACAGCTTAGTTAGAGGGAAGGGTGGAGGTAGATGTAGCCGATTCCACAAAACCCTGCGGGATTTCTCTAGCAAACCCTGCCCGGGCTCTGGAGACACAAGTCCTGCTTTTTGTGTCTGATGAAGGTGTGACTAGAGGATCAGGTGGCTGCTTCCCAGGATGGAGGCTGTTTCAAGGCCTTTGAGGAAGGCTTTGGAGGTTGCCATACCCTTGTAGAATGAGCTCTTACTCCCTGGGGTAGGCGTTTGCCATGTGGTGGGAGTAGCAGAAGCAAATAGTTTTCCTAGTCCAACAGGAAATGGTTTGTTTCGAGACTGCCTTGCCCAGGGCCCTAGGGTAGAAGGATACAATGAGTTGGTTAGAGTTTTTGATGGACTTAGTTTTGTCTAGGTCAAACCTTAGTTGTCTGTGTACATCCAGGGAATGGAGTATCATCTCACTGTCACTGGTTGGAGAGGGGAAGAAGGTGGGCAAGTGAATGGATTGGTTTAAAAACAGTTCATTGACCACTTTAGGCATGAAGGCGGGGTTAGTACGTAGGGTCACCCTATCCTTTTGGAAGGTAGTGTAGGGAGAGCAGGCCATTAAGAGCTTGCTTGCTCTGACACTCTTCTAGCTGAAGTAAGGGCCACCAGTAGTACAGTCTTCCATATACACATTTGGTGGGTAGCAGCACTAGCTGGTTCAAATGGGGCCAGTGTTAGTTTTTCCAGAAAGACGTTCAGGTCCTGGGGAGACATATGGGTTTTCTTGGTTGTATGATGTGTTAAGACCCCTTTCAGGAATAATTTGACATCTAGCGCCTGGTTAGTATGGGGGAATCTAGCGGTAGACAAGCTGAAATTGCCGATAGGTGGACATTCACTGAAGAGTACGAAAGACCACCCTTAATTTGTTCACACACATAGGTAAGAACTGGAGGGGGGGGGGGTGTCTGCCTGGCAGGGATCCCTGTCCTTATGAGGACACTAGTTGGAGAATCTTTCCCATTTCGATAAGTAGGCTCTCCTAGTAGTGGGTTTCCTGGCCTCCCTCAGGACTAAAAGCACGTCCTTATCAGTGGGCAAAAGAGATGCTGAAGGGATCAGTCTAGATTGCTTGTCAGGGGATACAGCAATTATGGTAGGGTCTGCCAAGGGTGGTTCTACTTGGAATTTCTGTTCATCAGGAACTTTATAGAACCTGTCAGGTCTCGTAGGGGCTGGTGGTTGTAAGTCTGGGTTCTTTGATGCGGAGGTGAAAGCATCAAGGTTGGCAGGAATGACTGGAGGGGCGGGTGGTTGTCAGTCTGGGTTCTTTGATGTGGAGGTGAAAGCATCAAGGTAGTCAGGAATGACTGGAGGGATGGCTGAAGGCGAGGGAGATTCCACTTGGAGTAGTTCAAAGTATCTCCTTTGAGTGTCAGTAATTTGGGAAGTGTCCCATTTAAAGTATTCTTTCATCTTAGTTATGGTCTCCCCTAAGGTGATATCCTCTGGTGGGGAGTCCCCTTCTAGAGAGTCCTCATCTGGGGAGGCAATTTCTGAAGAACAGGAAATAGATTCATCTGAAGATGAATAGTAGGGTTCCTGTTCTTTTTCCCCTTCTTGGGCAGTAGGCAAAAGGAGAGAAGTGGCTGAGTTAGCCCTAAGACTGAGCACGGGAATGGTGGAGGGGGAAGAGGCCATGGGCCTAAGGGCCATGAAGGCCTGCATCAAGGAGCTGGTAAAAGACTGCCAAGTCTGGAACTCCTTCAGAAGGTGGAGCCTGTTTAAGTTTTCTGTTTTCTTTTTAAAGGCGTAGGTCTCAGAGCAGGCCTGGGTTCAGGAGCCTGGAAGACTGTACATTTTTCAGGCAGTGGGATCGCAGTAGGTCGTCCAATGATATCTCGTTCCCCCTCAACTTCAGCAGGAACCGACGTCAGAACCATCTCCGTGGATGTGCTGGCTGCTAGTTCTGAAGTGGCTTCCTCGAGGGGAGCCGAAGTAGATGGTTCTGTCAGACGTCCCTCAACTCCTAAATTAGAAGCTGGCGGGACGTCCAATGGTGGAGGGGAAGAGGAAACTACAGTTGTGTACACTTACCATAAATGTAGATGTTAGAGTGTATTCACTGTTGCAGTCATCACACTTGGGTTATCTCTGCTTGCAGGTAAGCCCTCAATTGGCCTGAATACCAGAGTCTTAGTATTTCTGCGTTGGATGCTGTCTGTTCTTCCATGACGTCAGGAGTATAAAACAGGCAGCCAACGCCATTACATCAGTTTTTCTTGCCCCAAATGTCAGGAACCCTCAAATGAGGAGCTAGTATATGGTGGGGAACACCACCAGTAAAAAGTAAATACCAATGCCAATAGGAATGGCCATAGAGAGGAGAGACAGGAAGACAGAGAAAACCAGGAGGGCTGGAGGGAGGGAAACCAGGAATACACTCAAACATCTACATTTATGGTAAGTGTACACAACTGTGCTATGTTCTTTGTGTTTCACTGTTGCAGTCATCACACTTGGGTTGATTCCCAAAGCAGAGGAAGGGCAGAGGCATTCAAGAAGTGTTAGGGCTGGCTTTTAGGCCTTGCAAGACTGTTGTTGCAAATCCAGCCCTCGATTTAGAAAAGACAGGTAAGTGATGATGCTTGGTGAAGGTGTGAACAGAACTCCAGGTTGCAGCTTCCAGAATGTCCCTGACAGGGACTCCCCTGAGAAATGCTGCAGAGGTGGAAGTAACCCTAGTGGAATGTGGTCTGATCCCCTGTGGGGTAGGTTTACCATGGTGCTTGTAGCAGAGATGGATGCAGTGTGCTATCCATTTGGAAATGGTTTGTTTTGAAATGGCCTTACCCTCTCTGCCCCTGTAGCAAAGCTGATTAACAGCTGGTGAGATTTTCTGGAAGGCTTAGTCCTGTCAGTGTAGAACCTGTGCATGTCCAAGGACTGCAGGATCCTTTTCCTCTTTATTCTGAAGGTTAGGGAAGGTTGGCAAATGGATGGACTGGTTTACAGCCACACTGGACACCACCTTAGGCATAAAGAACAGGTTAGTCCAGAGGGAAACCCTGTCAGCATGGAAAATAATGAAGGGTTCCCACAGTCATTAGTGCCTGTAACTCAGACACTCTTCTTGCTGAAGTTATGGCTAAAAGCAAGTCTGCTTTCCAAGAGTGAAATTTTAACTCTGCTGAGGCAGCAGGATCAAAAGGAGGAAGTGTGAGCTTTTCCAGTACAAAGTTAAGGTCCCAGGCAGGGGTGGGTGCTCTCCTAGGGGGTCTTAAGTTGTTAGCCCCTCTCAGGAAATGCTTGATGAGAGGGTGAGAAAATAGAGGTGGCTCAGTATTATAATGAGCTGAGATGGTAGAGGCATGAATCTTAATGGAGGAGAAGAACAGGCCTCTGTGGAGAAGCTCTGCTAGGTAATCCAGGATTAGAGGTAAGGAGGGCACTGCTGTGTCCTTCACTTGAGATTGATTCCAAGAATAATATTGTTTACACTTTTTAGCATAGGATTTCCTAAAACTAGGCCTTCTGGCTTCAAGAAGGATGTCCAGCACCTGTTTGCTGAGGGCTGCTGGTGGGGTAGTCAAGGGATAAGCCAGGCTGCAAGGTTTAGGGTTTGCAATTGAGGATGCAAAATCTGTCCCTCCTGCTAAGACAGCAGGGCAGGAGTCTGGTGAAAGTGCTAGCGTGGCACTGTTGTCAGGTTGCGTAAGAGTGGGTACCAGTGCTGGCGTGGCCAGTCTGGAGCAATAAGAATTGCCCTTGGCCTGTCTTGTTTTATCTTGAGTAGTACTCTGGAGAGAAGGGGCAGAGAGGAAAAGGCATAAATGGAGAGTTTTTTCCATTGAAAGGATAGGGCATCCACCTTCCAGGCCCTACTGTGAGGGTTCCTGGTGCAAAATTTTTCAACTGGTGGTTCTCAGGGGAGGCAAAGAGGTCCACCTCCGGTGTTCCCCACCTCTGGATTAGATGGCTGAAGGTGCTGGGCTCCAATTTCTATTCGTGTGGGACTAGGAGATTTCTGCTTAAGTCGTCTGCCAGTGAATTTTGTTTGCCTGGCAGGAAATGAGCTTGTAGATGCACTTGGTTCCTCAAGGCTTTGTTCCACAGGGCCGTGGCTAACCTGCAGAGTTAGTAAAGTACAGTTTTGTACCTACCATAAATGTAGATGTTAGAGTCTTGGTCCGGCGTCGGTTGCTGTCGCTTCTTCCCTGACGTCAGTGCGTCAGGGGTATATAAGAGGCATCCAACGCCATTTGCATCTGTTTTTCTTGCCCCAGATGTCAGGTTTTATATATATATATATATATATATATATATATATATATATATATATATACATACACACACACACACACACACACACACACACACACACATATATAGCTATATAAAAATAAAACAAAACCCTTAGGTACAAGCAAATACACCACAGAGGTAGTATAGGATAAAGTGGTAGAGATAAGTTCAGCTAGTTCAGAGGGGATGGAGGGAGGGGTAACCTGGACTGCAGAGGATGAACACTCGAACATCTACATTTATGGTAGGTACAAAACTGTACTATGTTCATGGTGTTACCCTGCTGCAGTCATCACATTTGGGTTGAATCCCAAAGCTACGGAGGGGAGGTGGAGTCAAACAGGGTTAGAAGAGGCTAGTAGGCCCTGCAAAACTGCAGTTGCAAAACCAGCCCTAGTCTTAAAGAGGTAAGTGATAGTGTTTGGTGAAGGTGTGCACTGAACTCCAAGTAGCAGCTTCCAGAATATCCTTGGTTGGCACTCCCCTGAGAAAGGCTGCTGATGTAGCTGTAGCCCTGGTGGAGTGGGACCTAATGCTAGCAAGTACTGGTTTCCCATGATGTGTGTAGCAAGTGGGACCTAATGCTAGCAAGTACTGGTTTCCCATGATGTGTGTAGCAGAAATGTATGCAATGTCCTATCCATTTAGAAATGGTCTGTTTTGAGATAGCTTTTCCTTGTGATCCTGTAGCATAGGCTACAAACAGCTGGTCCATTTTTCTGAAAGCCTTAGTTTTATCCTAGTAGTAATGTAATTGCCTGTGAATGTCCAAAAAGTGCAAGAGTCTTTCTCCTTTGTTCTGGGGATTTGGGAAGAAGGTGGGCAAGTGAATGGTTTGGTTTAGGGCCACACTGGATACAACTTTTGGCATAAAGGAAGGATTAGTTCGTAGAGAAACACTGTCTTGATGAAAAATGAGGAAAGGTTCTACTGCCATTAGTGCCTGTAGCTCTGAGACTCTTCTAGCTGAGGTTATTGCTAGTAGTAGGGCAGTTTTCCATGAAAGAAGTTTTAAATCAGTTAAAAAAGCTAGTTCAAAGGGCGGCAGTGTAAGCTTTTCCAGGACAAAGTTGAGATCCCAAGTAGGTGTTGGAGCTCTCCTTGGCGGTCTTAAGTTCTTAGCCCCTCTGAGGTACGGTCTTAGGAGTGGATGTGAAAATAAAGGAGGATCTGTGCTGTAATGAGCTGAAATTGCTGAGGCGTGAATCTTAATAGATGAAAAGGAAAGTCCTTTGTGTAACATCTCAGTTAAATATTGTAGAATCTGAGGAATGTTTGGTTCCAGGGGATTTAGGCATTTAGCCTGGTTCCAGGAGCAAAATCTTTTCCATTTGTCTGAATAGGTTTTCCTTGTGCTGGGCTCCTGGCCTCCAGAATGACATCCATAACAGCTTTGGATAAAGGTGTTGGCTGGTTGTTTAGGTAATTTGCTATGCACCCAGGTTTAAAAGTCTTGAGCTGGCTGTGTAGAATCAGATTGTCTCGCTGGGTGAGCAGGTGAGGAATTTGTGGCAAAATTCATGGTGGACCCTGGGCCATGGTCCTTAAAATTGGATACCAATGTTGGCGTGGTCAGTCTGGTGCAACGAGAATCATTTGTGGCCTCTCTAATCTGACTTTCAGCAGTACCTTTGCTAGAAGAGGCAGTGGAGGGAAGGCATACACTGTTAATGTTTTCCAACTGAATGAGACAGCGTCTACTTTCCAAGCTAGTGGATGGAAGGTCCTTGTGCAAA
Source organism: Protopterus annectens (assembly GCF_019279795.1). Taxonomy (NCBI): domain Eukaryota; kingdom Metazoa; phylum Chordata; order Ceratodontiformes; family Protopteridae; genus Protopterus; species Protopterus annectens. The sequence goes on from NC_056746.1 coordinate 941,918,979, forward strand.
ATTTTTGAAGTTGGTGGTTGTGGCGGCTTGCAGACAGATCTATGTCTGGGCTTCCCCATTTTTGAGCTATCATTGCAAATACTTGTGGATCTAGTTTCCATCTGTGTGGATCCATGATGTTTCTGCTTAGGTCGTCTGCCAATGTGTTTTTCTTTCCTGGCAGGAATTGTGCTTGTAATTGAACCTGGTAAGACAGTGCAGTGTTCCACAAGGTCATTGCTTACCTGCATAGAGGGTAGGAATGTGTGCCCCCTTGCTTGTGTACCACATAACTGTGGTGTTGTCTGTCCTTATTAGTAGCTGTTCTGGGTGTAGAAGGTCCTTGAAAGCGGTTAGGGCATTCTGCACTGCTAGCATTTCTTTTTGATTGATAATTATTTATTTATTTTTATTTTATTTTACATTTGTTAACCGGGGGTGTCTGACTGAGCCGAAAAGGCCCTTTTTCAGCAGAGGCACGGGGAGAAAAGCTCCACAAAGAAAAATTACAGACACATTTAGTTATTTAGACATAAATAACTATGTGTCAATATGCAGGTGTGTCTGATCTGTAGTCCATTTGCCCTGAATGCACTGTCCTGCCATGTGCGCTCCCCAGGCATAGTCCGATGCATCTGTTGTTATAGTTTGCCTGGCTGTGGGTAAGGTGAAAGGCTGACCCTTGTTGAGGTGACATGCCTGTGCCCACCATAGAAACTCCTGCTGAAGGCAGGGAATGAGTGGAATCATTGTTTCCAAGCTGTGGCTGTGCTGAGTCCATACACTTTTCAGGTACCATTGTAATTTCCTCATATGCAGTTTTGCAAATGGTATTAGTAGAATGCAAGATGCCATGAATCCCAAGGCCTGCAGAATTTTTCTTGCAGGGAGTTGGGTCTTTGTTGCCATTATTTTGAAATATTGAAACAGTTTTTGTTGTTTGTCTGGCGTGAGATAAGCCATCTGGGCCGTTGTATTCAAGCTGGCACCCAGGAATGTTATGTTTTGAGAGGGTGCTAGTTTTGATTTCTTTTCGTTTACTGTGCACCATAGGCAACTTAGAAAGTGTTTGACAAATGCCAGTTGCTGTAAAAATGTCCTTGCTTTCTGCTTGAATAAGACAGTCGTCCAGGTATGGGTATATTTGAATTCCTCTTTGTCTGCAGTATGCAATTACTTGTGCCAGGCATTTTGTGAAGACCCTGGGCGCAGTAGATAAGCCAAAGGGCAGTGCAGAGAATTGATAATGTGTTGAACCTGCAATGAAGCGGAGGTATCTTCTGCAATTTTGTCTGATAGGGACATGCAGGTATGCCTCCTTGAGGTCCAAAGTGACTAGCCAAGCATTCTTGCCCAGCATGCAAAGAAGCTGCTGTAGTGTTAGCATCTTGAATTTTGGTACTTGCAGACAGGTGTTCAGAATTGAAAGATCCAGAATGGGTCTCCATGCTTTGTCCTTTCTTGGAACTAGGAAGAGTCTTGAGTAAAATACTTGTCCCTGCTCCTGTGTAGGTACCTGTTGAATGGCTCTCATGTTCATGAGAGCTGTAATTTGTTTTTGTGCCTCTGCCCAATGATTTGGTGGCAGGTTTGGCATTCCTTTGATCCTTGGTAAGGTATGAAAGTGGAATCTGTATCTTTGAGAGACAATGTTTAGAACCCATTTGTCTTTTGTGATGATGTGCCAGTTGTCTGCAAAAAATGCTAGTTTTCCTCCCAAGGGTGCTGCCAGGAGAGATTTGCTTGGCAGTTTGAGGATAGAGTCATTGTGTCTGCCTTCTGTTAGCTTGGGGCCTGTCTTCTCCTCCTTTCTGGGTAGCAGAACCCCATTGGCGAGGTTTGTAAAGGCCCTGTGACTGACCTCTGCCCCTTGGGCATCTGTATTTGCCCCTCTGTGATCTGTCTGAAGCTGGAAGGGACCAATTTTTTGTTGGCCAATTTCTGCTGAAGCGAGGGGGTTGTACCTGCAAGAAATCCTTGACCGTTTGCATAGATTTAGCCTTATCCTCCATTTTCTTTAAAACCTCTTCTGCTTTGACACCAAATAATACATCCTGTTGTAAAGGTGCATCTAATAATTTTGCTTTAACATGGTGAGGGAGGGTCTGCTCTTTTAACCAAGCATGTCTACGAATGACTGAGCCAGAAACAGCTGCTCTACAGGAAGCTTCCAGTGAATGAAATCCGCATTGTAAAGTATGCTTGCCCACCTGCTCAGCTGCATGCAGCAGATCCTGCATTTCCTTGAACTCAGGCTGTTCTGAGTGTGTGCTCATTTTTTGTTTTAACTGAGACATCAGAAATTGTTGATATTTCAACATGTGAAATTGGCAATTTAATGCTCTCATAGCCAGAGTTGCAGAGGTGTATATTTTCTTTCCCCATCTATCTAGGGCTCTGGAATTTCTTTCAGAGGGCACAGGATTTTTAGACATAGAAGCCTTTGCTCCCTTAGGACCATGGGATATGGTTTCTGGGTCAGCTACAGGGCTTTTATAAAGGAATTTGTGTGAGTCAGGTACTCTGTAGTATCTGTCTGGTTTGGCTGGAGCAGGAGGTACAGAGTCTGGATTTAAACTAGACTCCAAGTAGAAATCATCCACAATATCTAAAACAGGAGGAATAGCAAGAGGTCTGTGCTGGGGTAATAGAAGGAACTCTCAAGAGCCTTTTCTTAGAATCTGAGTAATCCTGGCCTTCCCAGTGGAAATGTTCCTTCATGGTATGTAATGTTTCCCCAAAGGAGTAGTCTTCAGGGGGAGATGCTGAGGGAATAGAGTCTTCAGCATCAGAATCCTCATAAGGTGGAAAAGTGTAATCCTGTTCCTCAGAAGAATCTGAGGAGAGAGAAACCTGGTCAGAGGATGCATAATCCTCCTCTTGTCTTGGTCTTTTATCAGGAGGGGGATGGGAACCCCTGATAAGGGTAATTAAATCTTGAGCCATCTTAAGCATCTGTTTCTTAGGCATGGGACCTTGACCTGTAGACTGATGAACAGTTTTCTTAGGTTTTAAAGGGGTTTTAAGTTCAGCATAAGATTTAATGGTGAGTGTAAACGGTCTGAAGACACCTTCTGCAACCGAAGGTCCTTCCTCTGCACCGGTGTCTAAATCTGCTCCGGTGTCGGTAGATGGCTGCGTCGGCCTAGTAGACTCCGCGTGGGAGTCGGAAGCTGTCTGGGGTTTCAGCTCTGCGGTCGTCAGGGGCTGCGTAGACGCCCCACTGAAAACCGGAGAACCAGCGACAGGCCCAGCTGAGGCCTCGGGGTATGGCTTATTCCCAGGCTGCCTGTCCTTATCCTTGTGTTTTTATGAATTGCGGTTGTCGGCTGTTCCGACGGCATGATATAATTGAATTTCCTACCAAAGTAATGCCGTGCGAAGTCAAAACGGCATTTGATAGTGCGTTTATTAAACCTAGCGCAAAACCGACAACCTGTGACGTCGTGGTCTGGGCCTAGGCAAGGAATACAATAGGAATGGAAGTCCTTATGAGGTATTTGCTTCCCAGAAGAATTATAATTGTTAACTTTTTCTGACATCGGACTGAGGCAAGAAAATGTTCCCCAATGGGGTACTTAGCTTTATTGAAGACTTCAGACTGAAATTAAAATCGAAATTCTCAGGTGTTGGCCGACCGGCACTTGTGAACTGGTTCTGCTTCGGGCACCATGCGGCAAGAAAGACTGAAGAAAATGGCGTCGGATGCCTCTTGTATACCCCTGACGCACTGACGTCAGGGAAGAAGCGACAGCAACCGACGCCGGACCAAGACTTTGGAATTCGGGCAGACTGCGGGACTGCCTGACAGCAGGATAACCCAAGTGTGATGACTGCAGCAGGGTAACACGATGAACATGAATGGGATCCCCCTGCTTCTTTATGTACCACATAACTGTGGTGTTGTCTGTTTTTATAAGCATCTGTCCTGGAAGGATTAGGTACTTGAAGGCTGTCAGAGCATTCTGTACAGCTAGCATCTCTTTTTGATTGATGTGTAGGAGAATCTGGCTTGGGCTCCAGTGGCCCTGAATACATTTTCCTGCTATGTGGGCTCCCCCCATGCATAGTCTGATGCGTCTGTTGTCAGGGTTTGGGCGGCAAGGGGTTGAGTGAAAAGCAGTACCTTGTTGTAGTTGCATGCTTCTGCCCACCAAAGGAACTATGCCCTTAGACAAGGAAAGATAGGAATGACGGTTTCCAGGTCCTGAAAATGTTGGCATCAAAGACTTAAGTACCACTGAAGTTTCCTCATATGCATTCTTGCATATGGAATTAGCAGAATACACGAGGCCATGAACCCTAGGGCTTGTAGTATTTTCCTTGCAGATAGCTGGCCTCTGGTGGCCATTTGTTTGAAGTAATTTGTCAGATGGACCTGTTTTTCTGAAGTGAGAAATGCCATCTGGGAAGTTGTGTCCAAGCTTGCTCCCAGGAATACAATCTTTTGACTGGGCACCAGTTGTGATTTCTTTTCATTGATGGTGTATCCCAGTGAAGTGAGAAGGCTTTTTACAAATGCCAGGGGTTGAAGTAGCAACTCCTGACTGTCCGCCTGAATCAGGCAGCTGTCCAAGTATGGGAAGATTTGGATATTTCTCTGCCTGCGGTATGCAATGGCTGGAGCCAGGCACTTTGCGAATACTCTGGGCTCAGTAAATAAGCCAAAGTGAAATGCAGAGAACTGATGGTGCATAGAGCCTGACCTGAAACGTAGACATTTCCTGCATGATTCCCTTATGGGGATGTGTAGATAAGCTTCTTTTAAGTCTAGGGTGACTAACCAGGCATCCTTAGCTAGCATGGGGAGAAGCTGTTGCAGGGTAAGCATTCTGAATTCTGGGACCACCAGAAAGGTGTTGAGAATAGAAAAATCCAGGATTGGGTGCCAAAAGCCCACTTTTCTGGGCACCATGAAACGTCTGGAGTAGAAACCCTGACCCCTTTCTTTGACTGGAACAGGTTGAATAGCTCTGATATTGAGCAAAGACAGTACTTGCTTTTGAGCCTCTGCCCTATGGTTTGGAGGAAGGTCTGGAAACCCGCTTGAGGTTGGCAGTGAATGGAAGTAAAATTTGTACCCCTGGGAAACTGTTTCAGACCCATCGATCCTGCGCAACATACATCCAGTTTTTTACATGAAGGGCCAGTTTTCTTCTTAGGGGCACAAGTAATTGTGCAGAGCTGGGAAGGATAATTGAAGTCACTGTGAACTTTTTCCATAATTGGGCGGCTTAATACTCCCTATTTTTGAGATGGCAGCACTTCATTTTTTACATCTCTGCATACCCTGCGATTGTAGTCTAGGTGGCCTGTTTTCTCTGGGTCTGGTCAGGACTGGCAGCGACTGGAAAGGACCAGTGTTTTTGAAGGCCAATGCCTACTGAATTTAGGTGGTTGCATAGATTTAGCTTTTTCTTCCATCTTTTTAATAACGTCTTCTGCTTTGGTGCCAAACAAATGGTCCTGATTTAAAGGAGCATCTAGTAATTTGGATAGGACAAGACCGGGCAAGGATTGTTCCCCTCAGCCAAGTATGCCTTCTCAGTACAGACCCAGTGACTGCAGCCCTGCAATATGCTTTTAGGGCATTAAAGCCACACTGCAAAGTACATTGACTAACTTGGTTTGCAGAATGCATTAGCTCTTGTAAATCTTTATTTTCTGCACAGTCTGGAAATACCATTTTTTGTTTAATTAGTTCCACAATATGTTGCTGGTACTTCAACATGTGAAACTGGCAATTCAATGTCCTGATGGCAAGAGTTGCAGAGGTATATACTTTCTCACCCAATCTGTTTTAAACTCTGGAATCCCTGTCTGAAGGGGTATGGTTTTTGGCTGTAGTAGCCTTAATACCTTTAAGTCCCTGGGAAATGGTCTCTGGATCTGCAATAGGATAAGAGAAATTTGTGAGCATTATGTACTCTGTAGTACCGATCAGGTTTTCTAGGGGCCGGTGGTAAAGTGTCTGGAGTAAGACTGGATTCCATGAAGACAGTCTACAACATCCAGAACAGGGGGTATAGCTAGAGGCCTGTGTTGAGACAACTCAAACATTCTGAGTCTCTTTTTGGACTGGGGGTAGTCCTGGCATTCCCAAAGGAAATGCTCTTAGAGTATGCAAGGTTTCACCAAAAGAAAAATCCTCTGGAGGAGAGGCAGAGGGAATGGATCCCTCTGCATATGAATCCTCATAGGTTTATAAGGACATGTCCTGAAAATCAGAAGGGTCAGAGTCATTGGACTCCTGGTCTGTAGAATCAGAAGGAAACTCAATTCTGTCTCTCTTAGCAGAGGAAGGCTGGCTTCCCCTAATTAGGGTAATAAGGTCTTCAGCCATTCTAAGCATTTGTTTTTTTGGCATGGGAGCTTGAGCATGCGCTTTGGTCGTCTGTTTTCTAGGTGCAGTGTGCACTCTGCGCCTGAGAAACTCTGTAGTTTTAGCTAAAAAAAGTTGTCTGCTTAATTCGAACATTGGTAGGTCGGAATACACCCTCAGAAGCCGGTGCCTGCACTGTGGCTCCGGACCCATCCAAGGTAGAGACATCTGCAGGTTCCATAGTTGAAGCATATCGTGGCATACCGGACTCCGAATGGGTCTCAGCAGAGGCCTGTGAATCTGTAGAAGCGAGCATCAGGGGCTGCAAAGGCGCCTCACTGAGTACCAGTGGACTGGCGACTAGCTTAACAGAAGCGTCGTCGGCAGTTCTGGACCTATGCAGTCTGTCTCTGTCTTAATCTCTATGTTTTTTTCGGATGATTGGTAGTCGGATGGCTTATCGAAGCCATTTAGGAATATGGAGAATGAGAGCGAAAGAATTTAGTGACAAAGATAGCCTGAAGACGAATGGTTCGGGCGTTAAACAAGGCAGAAAACCGACAGCAAGGGACGTTGTGGTCTGAGCCTAAATAAGTGACGCAGTAAGAATGAAAATCTCCGAGGTATTTGCTTTTAACTTTTTCTGACATCGGTTAGAGCAAGAAAAAAGGATCCCAAGGGGGTAACTTGGCTTTAGAAGACTTCAGGTTTGAAACTCAAAAAAAAATTTCTGGTAGCAGCTGACCGGCACTTGTGAACTGCTTCTGCTTGGGGCTCCTTCTCGGCAAGAAAGACAGATGTAATGGCATTGGCTGCCTGTTTTATACCCCTGATGACCTGATGTCATGGAAGAAGCGACAGCATCCGACGCAGAAATACAAAGACTCTGGTATTTGGGCTGACTGAGGACTACCTGCAGGCAGATAACCCAAGTGTGATCACTGCAACAGTGAAACATGAAGAACATGTAGGCCTGGAAACATTGGCCTTTTTCCATGTTTCCGTCGGAGCGGCCAATTCAGGATCCATCCTGAGCACCAATGTTTTAAGCCTCTGATTTTATAAGTTAAGGGTGGCCAGACTGCTATGGAGGGTCTGGGTACAAAAGACTGACAAATGGAGCAAGCGGTATGGTTGTGCTCTCAGCCTAGACAGAAAATGCAGCGGTCGTACTTATCTTTATGCAGTATTGGCACCCACATCGGCATTTGCCTTTCTTAGCCGACATCGGCTAACAGTAACTACAGCAAACTAAGCTCAAGCAATATAAAGTCAAAACTCCCAATGGGTATTTAGTTTTAGCTGTCTTCAAGTAAAGGAGTGAAGTGATTGCTGTAATGGTCGGCTGCAGATGAAACGTTCTGAGGTCTGTGCGTGCAGGCGTCACATTCAAGGTCCCTGGTTTATGGCCCTACATGTGACGTCCCAAGCACCTACAGCAGCCAGACTTAACTATTTTATAGGAACCGACATACGGGTCGCCTGAGGCTAACTAACAATACTGCAACATGCAACAGGAATAGAAGGACAAAGATTCCTTACTCCTAACTCCAGAATTTCACTTTCCCAAGCTTTTCTCCTACCTAATCTCTTCTACTGCAGTCAACCCTGCTAAGTAAACTAGGAACCACATACAATAAAGAAGCTAGATTCGCAGCTAACATGTCACCTAAATCACACCACGGTCTTGCTCTTAAAACTCTTAATTGGCTAGAATTTCCCAACCACCTCTTAATTACTCAACTAATTATCATCCACTCTATTCTAAACAAACAATCCTCCTCCCTAGCATATCCTCTATCATCTCTCTCTATAACCCACTACATTCCCTTAGGAGCTCTGACCTAGGGCTCCTACAAGTCTACACACCCAAAAAAATCACTTTGACAAATTCTCTATAGCTACCTTCCCGCACTAGCATGGAATAAGCTTTCTATGTCCCTTAAAAATATAACACATACATGTTTTCAAGACTGCCCTCAAAAATCACGTAATTTTTGCCTGGAAATGTAACTACAATCACCCCAGTTAAGATTTTTCCTTCAGTTCTCCCTCCCTCTCTTTTCACTCCCCCTTCACTTTCCACTCCTTCCTTCATACTACCTGCTTCCATTTCTCTGCTTGGTACTTTTTTTTCTACCTACTTCTCACCTTTGCCCTCTCAACCCTTACCCCTATACTATTTTTGACACCTCTTACTTCTCTCTCTCCATGTTCTCACAGCATAACAGCTAAAACTTGATCCTAGACATATCTCCTCTTCCTCATCTCCCCTTCCTCTCGCTAACCACTTCTTTACCTACTTATCTTCTTCTGCCTTAATTACGGGGTTCTTTTTTAATTATGTTCTAAGTTCCACTCCTGATAAATGTGATTTTATACTTTTTATGAAACTTTTTCTCAAAACTATATGTGCATTTTATCACTTAAGTCTGTATTTGAGAATTTATATATCTTATTTAAAACTGTTCTTTGGAGATTTTCTCCTCGGGTCTTCGCTGAAAAAAGTGCGCAGGCTCAGATTGACTAACCCTGTCAAACAAATTTCAAATAAAATAAAATAAATAAATAAATAAATGTAAGGGAAGCCAAAAGTATATGGAGGGGAGGTTACAGGACTTACTAGCAGGGCCTCCCACAGAGCAGGTGGCCCCCAAAGGTGGTTTGCCAAAGGAGTTTCCAGCCCTAGTATTAATACTGACAGATTGTAAGGCAGCCCAAGGAAACTGATGAAGTCAAACTGTTGCGGGTTGATTTGAAATGTCGAATACTGATATGTTGCCCAAATACTACAGAACAGGCAGTGTTGTCTGAGGCGCTATAAAAATTCATTAACAGATGAACAGTTTCATCTAGTTATATTTAGTATTTTAGGTTTACAATGGGAGAGCTGTATTAACTCCAGCTAGGTTTTATTTTACATTAGAAAATGGGTGGCCTGTACATCATCATCCTGACTGGAGAACGAACAGTCTCCAACAGGGCGTTAATGTACAGGTAATACCCACTGAAAAATGAGTGCACCACTACACAGTATATTAAGCTGCTGTGAATATCAGACGTTGAAAACAATCAGCTGCTATTCTTTAACACTCACTAAAGCTTTGCTGCTTATCAAGCATTCCAAAACAATTTGCATTTGTGTCGGTGTGCAAGTGTGTTTGCGTTTGTGTGCATGCAAGAGAAAATGCTGACTGCTGTAAGCAGCCCAAAAGCCCAAGGTCAATTAAAGTAGGACAAATGAAAATCTGTTTGCCTGGCATTATGGACTGACTAATTCTCTGTGATTTACTAGGAAATGGGACTGACAGAGCAGCAATGTGCAGTAAAATCATGGACAATTAAAAAAAAGGGGGAGGGGTTGCACTATCGTTTTTTTCTTTCATGTGATCACAGCTGGACATCTGAGGATGCATTCACACAGCAAAGTATATGCAAGTGTTGTGTGTGCGCACATGTGTATGTTAAAAAATGAATTACTTGTATTTTGGATGTAAAATAAATTCTCCAAAAACAATTCCATATACAACAGCATGTCTGAAACATTAGGTGGAGGAATTATTTTACATCAAGACTGTTAAAAAAAATCATATAGCCCATTCTCTAAGCACTATAAGGCCCTCCAGGGTGTGTTACTATGTAAATAAAGCCCTTCTTGCCTACAATGTCAGGCCTAAGAACACCCTTTGGAGTGTGTTACTTCCACACTAATGCACATCTTGGAGGACACTATTACTTGCAAGTACTAACTGTAAACCTTATTAGTATGCCACTATGCTTAATGTTCCACAACCAGAATACAGTACAATTTCACTAGTTTGCCTGGAATGCAAAGTTTATGTTGCACCTTCATTTTTCACTATATGAATATCTTGTTGAATATGGCCTGGGCTGTTGCTGATAAAAATCCATTATGGATAAACTTGCTTATCCAGGTAACAAATGCATAAATGTTGCTGTAAGTGAATCTACAGACAAGAATGACCTACTTTTTTACAGTTGGTCAATGTTTGTGTTCCTTATAAGTTCACAGGCAAGTACTAAACTAGCTGCCTTGTGGGCCATTTTAAGCCTAGCCATTTCCCCTTTTTATGCCCAAAATAACCTATCCTATTTGTTTATAGATTAGCCTTACCAATATCCCATGGTCCATAACTGCATATTAATCCTAATGGGAACAACTGGCATCATACCACAGATAAGTTACGGGACCCTCCTCTCCATGCATGGGATAAAGGATTTAGGAGTCTCTGTCCATAAGTACTACAAAAGAGCAATACTGGGCTAAATTTTCTGTTTTACATCCATAGCTCTGTGTTGCGCCTAAATATGGACAGGGATGAATTCTGTTTAATACAGATGGGAGTCTGGTCCACTGCAGTGGCATCCTCTGCATGACATGCATGTCCCTCCAAACTGTTCTCTGTTGATGTTGCAGAAGAGGTTTAGATCCCTAGACGGAGTATTTCTGATGCCATCTGACTTGCTGATGTGCAGTAAATCCAACAGTAATGAGTCAGAGGATGCCTTGTATGCCAGACACAGGTCACCTCTTCATAGTCTGTAGGATTCTGAGTATACTGACATGGCATTGAGACTGCCACAAAGGACATGTTGTTTAGGCCTTGCAACGTTTCAGTAAGGTATCTCTGAGGGCTTTCCAGCTGTTACATGTATATGGACAGATACATGCCAAAAGAGGTATTATACTCAACGATTGGCCTAACAAGGGCTGAAAAAAGGGGGCAATGACATCCCTAGTTCTAAGCACAATCCTTTTGTTTATGAGCTGTGCAATATTGAAGGACTTTCTTACAATAACAAACACATGCTGGTCAAAAGTTTGGTCAATGTACTCACAAATTCCTAAATTCCAAACAACTGGGTCAACTCTTAAGAATGTACTGTCAATGTGGTAGTCTCCTAGGGTAGAGGTCTTCACAAAGGATACAGTAACGCACTTCTTTGACATGATTTTTCAGCAAAATTTACCAAATTACTTTCACATCCACACCTGATGTCAGTCCTGGAGCGACGGCAACTGACGCAGAAATACTAAGTCTCTGGTATTCGGGCCGAATGAGGGCTGACCCTGGCAGGATAACCCAAGTGTGATGACTGCAACAGTGAAACATGAAGAACATCTGCCAAGACACCGCCCTATTTACAGACTGCTGTGAGAACATTATTTTGCAATCTTTACTAGTTTAACATAATACACGCAACGTAATTTACACATCCAGTTATGGCCAGGTAACCAGAGTTCAATTAACAGCCTGGGGGCTTAACAGCACTAAGAAAAAGGATGTGCCCCATCCAAGGGAGTGAGGGGGCACAGCAGGGATGCAACTGCTGCAATCCCCTGGTGGTAGGGCTGCAATGTAAAGACAGTATTGAGTGGGTTGA